>NC_042995.1:11125839-11188339 GCF_901001165.1 Salmo trutta | reverse complement strand
CAATATTCTAAGTAGATAGCCCGGCATCACAGGGCTAGCTATTTAGACACCCAGCAAGTTTAGTCCTCACCAAAGTCAGATTTACTATAAGAAAAATGTTATTACCTTTGCTGTTCTTCGTCAGAATGCACTCCCAGGACTTCTACTTCAATAACAAATGTTGGTTTGGTCCCAAATAATCCATAGTTATATCCAAATAGCGGCGTTTTGTTTGTGCGTTCAAGACACTATCCGAAAGGGTAAATAAGGGTTATGCGCCCGACGCGTTTTGTGACAAAAAAAATCTAAATATTCCATTACCGTACTTCGAAGCATGTCAACCGCTGTTTAAAATCAATTTTTATGCCATTTTTCTCGTAAAAAAGCAAAAATATTCCGGCCCGGGAAAGCGTGTTTACGTTCAAAGAGAGAGAAAATTAAAACATGGGATCCCCTCGTGCACGAGCCTCAGTCTGATGGTCCTCTGACCGGCCACTATCCAAACACGCGAATGTTTTTCAGCCAAGGGCTGGAATAACATCATTCAGCTTTTTCCCGGGTTCTGAGAGCCTATGGGAGCCGTAGGAAGTGTCACGTTACAGCTAAGATCCTAAGTTTTCAATAAACAGAGCCAAGAAGCCCAAGGAATGGTCAGAGAGGGCACTTCCTGTAAGGAATCTTCTCAGGTTTTTGCCTGCCATATGAGTTCTGTTATACTCACAGACACCATTCAAACAGTTTTAGAAACTTAAGGGTGTTTTCTATCCAAAGCCAATAATTATATGCATATTCTAGTTACTGGGCAGGAGTAGTAACCAGATTAAATCGGGTACGTTTTTTATCCGGCCGTGCAAATACTGCCCCCTAACCCCAACAGGTTAACAACTGTACACTGGCCATCAACCATTAACAACTGTACACTGACCATCAACCATTAACAACTGTACACTGGCCATTGACCCGTGTTGTGTTGTGTGATAGCTGGTCTGAACAGTATGAGGGTATTGACCCGTGTTGTGTTGGGTGATAGCTGGTCTGAACAGTATGAGGGTATTGACCCCGTGTTGTGTGATAGCTGGTCTGAACAGTGCGAGGGTATTGACCCCGTGTTGTGTGATAGCTGGTCTGAACAGTATGAGGGTATTGACCCGTGTTGTGTTGTGTGATAGCTGGTCTGAACAGTATGAGGGTATTGACCCGTGTTGTGTGATAGCTGGTCTGAACAGTATGAGGGTATTGACCCGTGTTGTGTTGTGTGATAGCTGGTCTGAACAGTATGAGGGTATTGACCCGTGTTGTGTTGGGTGATAGCTGGTCTGAACAGTATGAGGGTATTGACCCGTGTTGTGTGATAGCTGGTCTGAACAGTATGAGGGTATTGACCCGTGTTGTGTTGTGTGATAGCTGGTCTGAACAGTGTGAGGGTATTGACCCGTGTTGTATTGTGTGATAGCTGGTCTGAACAGTGTGAGGGTATTGACCCGTGTTGTGTTGTGTGATAGCTGGTCTGAACAGTATGAGGGTATTGACCCGTGTTGTGTTGTGTGATAGCTGGTCTGAACAGTGTGAGGGTATTGACCCGTGTTGTGTTGTGTGATAGCTGGTCTGAACAGTATGAGGGTATTGACCCGTGTTGTGTTGTGTGATAGCTGGTCTGAACAGTATGAGGGTATTGACCCGTGTTGTGTGATAGCTGGTCTGAACAGTATGAGGGTATTGACCCGTGTTGTGTTGTGTGATAGCTGGTCTGAACAGTATGAGGGTATTGACCCGTGTTGTGTTGGGTGATAGCTGGTCTGAACAGTATGAGGGTATTGACCCGTGTTGTGTGATAGCTGGTCTGAACAGTATGAGGGTATTGACCCGTGTTGTGTTGGGTGATAGCTGGTCTGAACAGTATGAGGGTATTGACCCGTGTTGTGTTGTGTGATAGCTGGTCTGAACAGTATGAGGGTATTGACCCGTGTTGTATTGTGTGATAGCTGGTCTGAACAGTATGAGGGTATTGACCCGTGTTGTGTTGTGTAATAGCTGGTCTGAACAGTATGAGGGTATTGACCCGTGTTGTGTTGTGTGATAGCTGGTCTGAACAGTATGAGGGTATTGACCCGTGTTGTGTTGTGTGATAGCTGGTCTGAACAGTATGAGGGTATTGACCCGTGTTGTATTGTGTGATAGCTGGTCTGAACAGTATGAGGGTATTGACCCGTGTTGTGTTGTGTAATAGCTGGTCTGAACAGTATGAGGGTATTGACCCGTGTTGTGTTGTGTGATAGCTGGTCTGAACAGTATGAGGGTATTGACCCGTGTTGTGTTGTGTGATAGCTGGTCTGAACAGTATGAGGGTATTGACCCGTGTTGTGTGATAGCTGGTCTGAACAGTATGAGGGTATTGACCCGTGTTGTGTTGTGTGATAGCTGGTCTGAACAGTATGAGGGTATTGACCCGTGTTGTGTTGTGTGATAGCTGGTCTGAACAGTATGAGGGTATTGACCCGTGTTGTGTTGTGTGATAGCTGGTCTGAACAGTATGAGGGTATTGACCCGTGTTGTGTTGTGTGATAGCTGGTCTGAACAGTGTGAGGGTATTGACCCGTGTTGTGTTGTGTGATAGCTGGTCTGAACAGTATGAGGGTATTGACCCGTGTTGTGTTGTGTGATAGCTGGTCTGAACAGTATGAGGGTATTGACCCGTGTTGTGTTGTGTGATAGCTGGTCTGAACCGTCTGTACTGTTTTTCCCAGAGAGTGTGTGTACTGCTGACCAGAGCTTCACCACAGCCCCGCCTCCACCCCCCTCCACCACCACAGCAGCCCCCACCCCCGTCCCCACCCCCCCTGGAACCCCCAGCCAGGGCAGCTACTCTGTCTCCAATAGCAACGGGACCGTCTGTCTGCTGGCCCGCATGGCACTGCAGCTCAACATCTCCCACTTCTCTGCCTCGCAGAATCAGGTAACCCACACACTCATGTACACACACACACATACACACACATTGCCCCAGTAACACACAATAACCTGTCCCTCTCCTCCTCTTTGACAGACTATCCAGGAAGTAGTAAACCTGCTGCCCAATCAGACGACCAGCTCAGGATCATGTGACCCCACCAGCGCCACCCTGGTGCTGACGCAGGGCAATGCCACAAACCTCAGCTTCCTGTTTACTCTGGTGACATCATCACTCTACTGTTTACCTGTCTGTCAGTCTTTTACACTTTTGTCTGTCTGCCTCCCTGCCTGTCTGTTTACCTCTCTGCCTGTCTGCCGGTCTCTTTACCTATCTGCCTGTCTGTTTACCTGTCTGTCTGTCTGTCGGTCTCTTTACCTATCTGCCTGTCTGTTTACCTGTCTGCCTGTCTGTCGGTCTCTTTACCTATCTGCCTGTCTGTTTACCTGTCTGTCTGTCTGTCGGTCTCTTTACCTATCTGCCTGTCTGTTTACCTATCTGCCTGTCTGTTTACCTGTCTGTCTGTCTGTCTGTTTACCTGTCTGTCTGTCAGTTATCTCTCCTCTCCTCCGTGACTGATGTTCTTTCTTCTCTTTCCAGAACAGCACGTCTAACAGGTACCACCTGACTGGTCTGTCTGTGGTAGCAGCTTGGTCTGATATGACAGGTTAGTGTTTCCTCTGTTATCAATAGTGTCCATATAGACTAAACAGGACTGAGATTATATATACTACCCTCACCTTTACCACCTCTCTCTCTGTTGAGGATTTACTGTTCCTACCTCTCTACACTACCCCTCACCTTTACCACCTCTCTCTCTCTCTCTCTCTTTCTCTCTTTCTCTCTGTCTCCCTCTCTGTCTCTCTCTGTCTCTCTCTGTCTCTCTCTCTCTCTCTCTCTCTGTGTTGAGGATTTACTGTTCCATAACAATGTCTGGATCTCTGTTCACCTCTACCTCTCTACACTACCCCTCTCTCTCTCCCTCCGTCCTGTCTCTCCCTCCCTCCAGGCCCGTTCAATACCAGTAACAGTAGTCTGGACTACCAGCGTGGCTCCCTGGGCCGTAGCTACATGTGTATTTCAGAACAGACTCTGGTTGTAGACCAGAACTTCTCCCTCAACACCTTCCAGCTGCAGGTCCAGCCCTTCGGCATCACCAGAGGACAGTTCGCACAAGGTACTGGACACGATCTAATCTAGTGTTCTCTCTCTCTACCCTTCCATATGATCTATCCATCTCTCCTCTCTCTCTCTACCCTTCCATATGATCTATCCATCTCTCCTCTCTCTCTCTACCCTTCCATATGATCTATCCATCTCTCCTCTCTCTCTCTCCCCTTCCATATAATCTGTCCATCTCTCCTCTCTCTCTCTACCCTTTCATATGATCTATCCATCTCTCCTCTCTCTCTCTACCCTTTCATATGATCTATCCATCTCTCCTCTCTCTCTCTACCCTTTCATATGATCTATCCATCTCTCCTCTCTCTCTCTACCCTTTCATATGATCTATCCATCTCTCCTCTCTCTCTCTACCCTTTCATATGATCTATCCATCTCTCCTCTCTCTCTCTACCCTTCCATATGATCTATCCATCTCTCCTCTCTCTCTCTACCCTTCCATATGATCTATCCATCTCTCCTCTCTCTCTCTACCCTTCCATATGATCTCTCCATCTCTCCTCTCTCTCTCTACCCTTTCATATGATCTCTCCATCTCTCCTCTCTCTCTCTCCCCTTTCATATGATCTATCCATCTCTCCTCTCTCTCTACTCTTTCATATGATCTATCCATCTCTCCTCTCTCTCTCTACCCTTTGTCAATGGTTGTCCTTGATTAGAAGTTCTCTATTTGTATCAATGAACTTGACATTATTTTTTCTGTTTGTGTTTCTCCCTCCCTCCACATCCCTCCTCTCCCTCCCTCTAGCGGAGGAGTGCCAGTTGGATCAGGACAACATGTTGATTCCCATCGTCGTGGGAGCCGCTCTGGCCGGCCTGGTTCTCATCGTTCTCATCGCTTACCTCATCGGCAGGAAGAGGAGCCATGCTGGATACCAGACCATCTGAGAACACTGACACACAACCTGTGTGTATCAAACGGCACCCTATTCCCTATATAGTGCACTACTTTTGACCAGAGGTCTATGGGGTAGTGCACTACTTTTGACCAGAGGTCTATGGGGTAGTGCACTACATTTTACATTTTAGTCATTTAGCAGACGCTCTTATCCAGAGCGACTTACAGTAGTGAATGCATAATTTTTTTTTTCCCTCTGTACTGGTTCCCAGTGGGAATCGAACCCACAACCCTGGCGTTGCAAACACCATGCTCTACCAACTGAGCCACACGGGACTAGAGGTCTATGCGGATTCTGGTCAAACTTAGTGCACAATATAGGGAGTCTTTTCAGACAGACTGCAGAGAGCCTGACGCTCCAACCAACCACTGCTACTGATGACTGACTGGACCATGTACAAACCAAGCCCTCTCTGCAGAGTGTGTGTGTGTGTGTGTCCTCTGTGTGTGTTGTTATTCACAGCAGCTCATGCTCTGCTACCTACTAACAGCCTGGTCAAACCTACTATCCCCCTCGTCTCTGTCTCTAGCCCATCTCCACTGCAGCTGGCTCAGTATACCTTTTTAGTTCTGATATCATTTCATGTTTGACTTGGGTGGATTCTCGCTTTAAAAGGAATTTAAAGATTTTTTTTAAATAGCAGTTTTTGTGTAAATGAATCTGACATTAAATGATAGTATTCTCTTATGGAAGAGTGGGTCTTTCCTAGAACCACGTTTTGTGATGGACTCAACCAGCTCCCTTCCTGTGGGGGGAAAAAAAGGGAAACTTCAATGTCTAACAACTCCACTCTGGTCAGAAATACTGACTGGATTATCTTGTACTTCACAAGAACATTTGACAGGCCTTATGGGGGGTTGTGTTTTACTGCATTTCAAAACAAAGGGGTGTGGACGGTGTTGGACTGAGGAACAGAACAAGGTTGTTACATGATGGATGTGTTGAACTGGTGTGAAATATAGTGGAACTCTTCTTCTCCTCCCATGAGATTGTGTTGATATCGATTGTAGCAAGTTGATCTTATTTTTGTAGAGAATGCTTTGATCATTTTTCTTATATGCGTCTTGCCAAGGTCAATAAAAGACATTTGAAACTTTCTTCTGCTTCCTGAGTTGAGAATAGATGGGGTTTGTAGTTCCCAGCACTAGAGACTACAGGGACTACAAAAGTATCAGAAAGAACAGAGGGGGGTCACACGATTGTGAAGGAGGAATGAGTCAGTAGTTTATTTAATAGAATCAGGCTAGTTTATAGTGAACTACAACGGACACTATCATTCATGTACGACAACATAGCATATGTTTCTAGTCTACTTCCCATCATCAGTGATCATCCCTCAGGAGAAGAGTGCAAAGTCATAGAATCCAAATCTTGTTCTTAAATAAATGTTAATTCCAGTTAAGATGAGCTTCAGTCAGCCACATGAGTTACATCTCAATTGGCACCCTAGTCCCTATATAGTGCACAACTTTTGTAGGGAATAGGGTGCCACAATGGAATCCTCAGTTAGTATGTCTTAACTCACCCTGCTATCTAGCTACATGTATACATTCAGGTCTACATTAGCTACATGTATACATTCAGGTCTACATTAACTATCTAGCTACATGTATACATTCAGGGCTGGTTTCCCCCAGTGCAGATGAACACCAATGCTGGACTAAAACTCATGTTGACTTCCTGCATCTCCACAGTGCACTGTGCAGCCACCATTTGATGAATGACATCCAGCGACGTCACTCATTAGGTCTACGTCAGTCTGGTAAACTCACCTGATGTGTCCACTGCTGTCTGCACGTCTCTGCTGATCGCTAAATGTCACTTACTGCCAAACCACATCGCATCTGAGCGTATTCCATGTTTTCATGTCCATTCGCTAAATATTTTTATTTCATGTGACTTTCATACAGTAATGATAATAGTGTAATAGCCAAAAGGTTTCATTGGCATCTGTTGTTAATTACTGTGATAGGCTCATGTTTAACCGGTACGGAGTACCCCCACAGCATAGTTACTCATTCATTTACCGGTACTCCTAACACCTTATTTTCACCCCTAGTAGTCTACATAGCTACGCGGTAGTCTACATAGCTACGCGGTAGTCTACATAGCTACGCGGTAGTCTACATAGCTACGCGGTAGTCTACATAGCTACGCGGTAGTCTACATAGCTACGCGGTAGTCTACATAGCTACGCGGTAGTTATGCTAAAGAGTACACAACAGTCTAGGGCACTGTCCCAACAGTGAGGGATAGGATCCGAGGAGAGGAGACCATTAAGGAGTGTTGGGACCCAGCCCGGAATGTGCAGTGTGTTTGATTGACAGGTCAGGAGGATGGGGTCAGGACTCCTCAGCGATGATGCGTGCTCGACACGTCTCCCGGAGCTTGGTGATGGTTGCCATGGAGAGGCTTCCGGGTTCCGTGAAGATTTTCTGGGAAAGCAGCAAGACAAAGGATTACAGAGGGATGAACAGAGATTATTATGGTGCACACACACACACACACACACACACACACACACACAGTCTTGTACAGCTAACCTTGTGGGGACACACAATTTAGTCCCACTCAAAATCCTATTTTCCTTAACCCCTAACACTAACCCCCTAGAAATAGCATTTGACCTTGTGGGGACTAACAAAATGTCCCCAGTTGGTCAACTTTTTGTTTGTTTACTATTCTTGTGGGGACTTTTGGTCCCTGCAAGTATAGTTAAACACATCCACACACACACGTTCATTTCAGTGTGTGTGGGTGTGTGTGTGTGTGTGTGTGTGTGTGTGTGTGTGTACCTGCATGAAGGTGTGGCAGTCCTCTACAAAGGGCCCTCTGGTCATGTGTTTGAAGCTGTCACAGACGTCAGGCAGGGAACCGGCCTGTTGGACCTCAGCCTGCTGGTTCCTTATCAACGTCAGAGCCACACGGAACAGTATCTTAGAACCCTCGTAGAACAGACAGTCCCAGATACGCAGAACCGTCTGAGGACGAGAACCAAGGAGAGAAACGAGAGTCAGGCTTAAATGGCAACAGAAGGGCTGCAGGACAGTCAGGTTTAATGGGCTGCAGGACAGTCAGGTTTAATGGGCTGCAGGACAGTCAGGTTTAATGGGCTGCAGGACAGTCAGGTTTAATGGGCTGCAGGACAGTCAGGTTTAATGGGCTGCAGGACAGTCAGGTTTAATGGGCTGCAGGACAGTCAGGTTTAATGGGCTGCAGGACAGTCAGGTTTAATGGGCTGCAGGACAGTCAGGTTTAATGGGCTGCAGGACAGGTCATCAAGCTGAGATGGTAGACAGTGACACTAGGCATGGTGATGAAATATGTAAAGATTGATCTTCATTATGCTTTCTCATTCTTCCCTTCCTGCTGCTCCAGGACACAGCCCTGGACTTAGTTCAGCTCAGCAGACTGATCTCCTGACCCACAGAACCCATTCTGCCCTGTAAACCTGATTCAGTCCTGTGGTGGGGCCGAGCCCCCATTCTGCCCTGTAAACCTGATTCAGTCCTGTGGTGGGGCTGAGTCCCCATTCTGCCCTGTAAACCTGATTCAGTCCTGTGGTGGGGCCGAGCCCCCATTCTGCCCTGTAAACCTGATTCAGTCCTGTGGTGGGGCCGAGTCCCCATTCTGCCCTGTAAACCTGATTCAGTCCTGTGGTGGGGCCGAGCCCCCATTCTGCCCTGTAAACCTGATTCAGTCCTGTGGTGGGGCCGAGCCCCCATTCTGCCCTGTAAACCTGATTCAGTCCAGTGGTGGGGCTGAGTCCCCATTCTGCCCTGTAAACCTGATTCAGTCCTGTGGTGGGGCCGAGCCCCCATTCTGCCCTGTAAACCTGATTCAGTCCTGTGGTGGGGCCGAGTCCCCATTCTGCCCTGTAAACCTGATTCAGTCCTGTGGTGGGGCCGAGCCCCCATTCTGCCCTGTAAACCTGATTCAGTCCTGTGGTGGGGCCGAGCCCCCATTCTGCCCTGTAAACCTGATTCAGTCCTGTGGTGGGGCTGAGTTCCCATTCTGCCCTGTAAACCTGATTCAGTCCAGTGGTGGGGCCGAGCCCCCATTCTGCCCTGTAAACCTGATTCAGTCCGGTGGTGGGGCCGAGTCCCCATTCTGCCCTGTAAACCTGATTCAGTCCTGTGGTGGGGCCTAGTCCCCATTCTGCCCTGTAAACCTGATTCAGTCCTGTGGTGGGGCCGAGTCCCCATTCTGCCCTGTAAACCTGATTCAGTCCAGTGGTGGGGCCGAGCCCCCATTCTGCCCTGTAAACCTGATTCAGTCCTGTGGTGGGGCCGAGTCCCCATTCTGCCCTGTAAACCTGATTCAGTCCTGTGGTGGGGCTGAGTCCCCATTCTGCCCTGTAAACCTGATTCAGTCCAGTGGTGGGGCCGAGCCCCCATTCTGCCCTGTAAACCTGATTCAGTCCTGTGGTGGGGCCGAGTCCCCATTCTGCCCTGTAAACCTGATTCAGTCCTGTGGTGGGGCTGAGGCCCCATTCTGCCCTGTAAACCTGATTCAGTCCAGTGGTGGGGCTGAGTCTCTGATAAAGCTCAGCACTGATTGAACATTATTTAATAGCCCTTCTACAACAGATCACTGATCCAAACCTGACTGGGTGTTTACATGTTCAATAGTTACATCAACTTAGTAATAGTACTCCTACAACAACAAAGATTTGGCCAAAGTTCTCTCCTTGCTTTTCAAACCCCCCCCATCCCCCTCACCTCTACAGGCAGGACGTCTATGTAGAGACAGATGAACCACCTGGAGACCACCAGGGTCCACATGACGTTGTGTTGCCCCATGGCCTGCCACACAACTGGGGCTTTGGTCCTCACAAGCTCCCCTAAAACCTCCTGGTCCATCTTCAGCCCCAGCATGGCCGGGGTGTAGTAGTCTGGACAGGAGACAGACAGGACACACAACTTAGTATCAACAGTCCCTTCCATTACACTGTTGCTTTTTTACTGTCGTCAAGGGACAGCGCGCGCACACACACACACACACCTCAAAGATATGAGCCCTGAACTCAGTGACGAATGTGATCTCAGATCAAATCCACCTGTTTGTCAGAGTGGAGCCCGACTATGCCAGAACAGGAAGTGAGGTAGTGGGCTGGGGCGTGACATCAGATTACCCCCTCCCTCCCCTCCGTGTGACGGGACATGGTTCTTAACGAGGCTCAGACCATGTGACCTCCGCTGGGTTATACATAGACCGACAGCAGGGAGAGAAGACAGGAATAGAGCTGCTGTCTCACACACCTGGTAGTATCCTGCTCAGTAGAGTGTCCATCAGCCAGAATGATTTCTCCTCATCTTTAGTGATGATGATGAGGTACCCAGCGATGAAGTTCATGCCCTGAAGACAAGACAGTTTAGATACATATGAATATTACATTTCAGCCACAATAAATGGTTAATAGTTATGCAACAGTGTTTAAGGTGTTGTCTGTAGGTTGTAGACATCCTCTCAGCTTAGTGAGGGACACAAGCCATTCTAATTCAACAGCTCTCTCTCTCTCTCTCTCTCTCTCTCTCTCTCTCTCTCTCTCTCTCTCTCTCTCTCTCTCTCTCTCTCTCTCTCTCTCTCTCTCTCTCTCTCTCTCTCTCCTCTCTCTCTCTCTCTCTCTCTCTCTCTCTCTCTCTCTCTCTCTCTCTCTCTCTCTCTCTCTCTCTCTCTCTCTCTCTCTCTCTCTCTCTCTCTCTCTCTCTCTCTCTCTCTCTCTCTCTCTCTCTCTCTCTCTCTCCTAATACAGTCTGTTGCTAAGAGGAAGAGAGAACAGGTCTGTATTCTGGAAAATTAGTTCACAGAGAGGGAGACATGAACAGGTGGACAGAGATACACAAGAGAGTCCCAAATGGAACCCTAGTCGCTATATAGTGCACTACTTTAGACCAGGGCCCTATATAGTGCATTACTTTTGACCAGAGTCCTAGTCCCTATATAGTGCACTACATTTGACCAGGGCCCATGGCACCCTCGTCCCTATATAGTGCACTACTTCTGACCAGGGCCCATGGCACCCTATTCTCTAGTAAGTAACTATTGGAATTGATGTGATTTAATGTGTCTTTGATGGTCAAAAAGACAGACTAATAAACAGACAATACGAGAGACAGACAGACTAATAAACAGACAATACGAGAGACAGACAGACTAATAAACAGAGAAGCAGACAATACGAAAGGGAGACAGAGACGACTGACTGTACACACACCAAACCTTCAGCCATAATGCTGTTTCTTTGCATTGCAAAAGGCTGAAAATCTCCCTGTCAAATCATACACAACCACACACACACACACACAGTAGCCTTGTCTATTCGACATGCCATTCCAACTATAGAATTCCCATTTAGGAACAAAAGCTGATTGAATGATGGAGGAAGCGTTGGGATTCCTGAAAAGGCTAGCAGGTAATGCCTGGACCAGCCACAGGGGGCGCTGTGAACACGGTGCAGTAGCAGTGAGGGCTGAGAAACAATAGAACAGTGTTTCCCAACTCCAGTCTTCCAGGACCCCCTGATCCAACTCAATCAGGTGTGCTGGTCCGGGGCTACAACAATAATGTGTACTGTTGGGGGTACTGGAGGACTGGAGTTGGGCACCACTGGAGTAGAGGACTGGAGTTGGGCACCACTGGAGTAGAGGACTGGAGTTGGGCACCACTGGAGTAGAGGACTGGAGTTGGGCACCACTGGAGTAGAGGACTGGAGTTGGGCACCACTGGAGTAGAGGACTGGAGTTGGGCACCACTGGAGTAGAGGACTGGAGTTGGGAACCACTGGAGTAGAGGACTGGAGTTGGGAACCACTGGAGTAGAGGACTGGAGTTGGGAACCACTGGAGTAGAGCAGTAAAAGGTGACTAAGCCTGTAAAGGCTGCCTGTGGGCTCTGGTCTAAAGTAGTGCACTATGTAGGGAATAGGGTGCCATTTGGGATGCAGGTGTAACAGGGTAAACGTACTTGACAGTAGCCCACAGCTGGGTTGTGGTGTCCGTACGCTAGCAGCACGTTGTACAGGGTTTTCTGGAGACATGGGCTGGACGTCTTGCGGAACTGGACGTTGTCAGGAAAGGTTCTGTTCAGGTCTGCCAGGGAGGAGGGATGGAGGTGGTTAGAATCACCACCAAAAATAACCTGCTGCCAACTCCAAACATCTCTAACCCTTTCAGCTATTTGTCAAAGCCGAGTACATACAGAGAGAAATATCTCAGAGCTCAAGCTCCCGTGTTCAGGTGTATATCAGCTAACCCGTGACGGTCTATATCAGCTAACCCGTGACGATCTATATCAGCTAACCCGTGACGATCTATATCAGCTAACCCGTGACGATCTATATCAGCTAACCCGTGACGATCTATATCAGCTAACCCGTGATGATCTATATTAGCTAACCTGTTCAGGTGTATATCAGCTAACCCATGACGATCTATATCAGCTAACCCGTGACGATCTGTATCAGCTAACCCGTGACGATCTATATCAGCTAACCCGTGATGATCTATATTAGCTAACCTGTTCAGGTGTATATCAGCTAACCCATGACGATCTATATTAGCTAACCTGTTCAGGTGTATATCAGCTAACCCATGATGATCTATATCAGCTAACCCATGATGATCTATATTAGCTAACCTGTTCAGGTGTATATCAGCTAACCCATGATGATCTATATTAGCTAACCCGTGACGATCTATATTAGCTAACCCATGATGATCTATATTAGCTAACCCATAATGATCTATATTAGCTAACCCATGATGATCTATATTAGCTAACCTGTTCAGGTGTATATCAGCTAACCCATGATGATCTATATCAGCTAACCTGTTCAGGTGTATATCAGCTAACCCATGATGATCTATATCAGCTAACCTGTTCAGGTGTATATCAGCTAACCCATGATGATCTATATCAGCTAACCTGTTCAGGTGTATATCAGCTAACCCATGATGATCTATATCAGCTAACCTGTTCAGGTGTATATCAGCTAACCCATGATGATCTATATCAGCTAACCTGTTCAGGTGTATATCAGCTAACCCATGATGATCTATATCAGCTAACCTGTTCAGGTGTATATCAGCTAACCCATGATGATCTATATCAGCTAACCTGTTCAGGTGTATATCAGCTAACCCATGATGATCTATATTAGCTAACATGTTCAGGTGTATATCAGCTAACCCATGATGATCTATATTAGCTAACCTGTGCGTATGGAGTCTACCAGCTTGGGGTCATGCTGTTGCTTCGTAGTGTCCAGTAGAGAGTGATAGTAGCCTGGGTTCCTCTCCAGGTGCTCCTGGGCCCCGCTGGCTGACATCCAGATCAACCCTCGGTGCTCGTTGGGCACGCCCTTACGCACATACCGCTTCACTGTGGGAGTGCTTCATGAGTCAGTGATGCAACTTAAGTCTCTTTTTACCTCTCACACACACACCCCCAAGAAGCAGCATGAACAAAAACACTGATTTGACGTGAACACCTGCCAAACGTATAAGCTGGAAGTGGAAGCCAAAGTATTTTCCATTTGTTTACTCCAATTGGGGGGGAGGGGTGGTAGGGTTAAGGGAAAATAATCAAAAAAAAATAAAAATATTTAAATAACATATTTACAAAAAATAAAATACAGTACCAGTTAAACGTTTGGACACACCTACTCATTCAAGGGTTTTTCTTTATTTTGACTATTTTCTACATTGTAGAATAACAGTGAAGACATAACTATGAAATATCACATTTGGAATCATGTAGTAACCCAAAAAAAGTCTCAAACAAATGAAAATATATTTTATATTTGAGATTCTTCAAAGTAGAAAAGTTGAATCTTTGCCTTGAGGACAGCTTTGCACACTCTTGGCAGTCTCACAACCAGCCTGGTTAGAGAAGACAATGCTTCTACTAGTCAAGACTCAATCTCACAGGCACAAACATGACTAGGGTTGTGCTACCACGGTAACCTCCCGCCCTTAACTGGGGCAGGTGAACTAATCTGTCTAATCTGTGATATTTTGGTTAAAAGACTTGGAATACAAAAAATATAATTAAACAAAATACCACATTACTTCTTAGATGTATTGTTTTAGAAACATTACAATGTATGCTCATCATTTTTTTTGTGTTTTGTTGGTTTCATTTTAGCAGAAAACAATATATTTTTGCTGGTAAAAAATATCTACCTGCCACTAAAAAGTTTATTTTATGCTCTGGCTCTGATGAAGTCCCACTCACCCTTGATGCTCTTCTCCAGCCGTCCCCGGCCCTGCAACAGCTTGGACCATCTGATGGACCTCCTGGTGAGCACGGCCAGGTACTCTGACATCAACTCCTCATACGACTCATAGTCAAAGTCCTCCAACCGCTCAAAGCCATACGGGTCCACACTGAAACAGAGTCACAGCCATACGGGTCCACACTGAAACAGAGTCACAGCCATACGGGTCCACACTGAAACAGAGTCACAGCCATACGGGTCCACACTGAAACAGAGTCACAGCCATACGGGTCCACACTGAAACAGAGTCACAGCCATACGGGTCCACACTGAAACAGAGTCACAGCCATACGGGTCCACACTGAAACAGAGTCACAGCCATACGGGTCCACACTGAAACAGAGTCACAGCCATACGGGCCCACACTGAAACAGAGTCACAGCCATACGGACTCTAGCTAGCAGGAGTGAGAAACTAAGTCAATCTAAAGGGAATAGTGAGTGACGAGCGTAGTGAGACTGGTTTTTCCAGAGGACTAGATTTAATAAGAGCAATGATATCATGTGGATTAGTGACCTAATGGGATTTTCCCACTGTCGCTGGGTGAATACTGAAAGGTGGTTGCATAAGACCACACTATGGAAAGGAGGAGCAAGAGGAAAGGAAGAAGGAGGGGAAGAATGAGGAAAGGAGGAGAGGAAAGGAAGAAGGCGAGGAGGAAGAATGAGCCCTGAGAGGCCACCAAGGTTATTATTGTAAACTAAAATCATGAAACTAAGAAACGATTATATTTTACTCCAAAACTAACTATTATAAATTAAAATATATTTTTATATCATGATGTATGTTTTAACTAATAGAAATAAAAACAAATATAAAAACACTAAACAATAATAACCTTGGGGGCCACAATGTGTACCCGATCATGTAGAAAAATATACAACCTAAAAAAAAAAAGTCAGTGAACTTCTCAGTGCAAAGCTGTGTTGAAGTAAGTAGCCTAGGCCTACTGTTTTGGTTGGGAACTTTCCTAGCCAGCAATGTTCATCGACTGCACTGTGTTTCAATGTTCACAACAGCGGAGGACTCCTGTGCGTAGCACAACACGTGTGACTAGCTACTAAAACGTGTAGTCTCCATGGTGGTGTGACTAGCTACTAAAACGTGTAGTCTCCATGGTGGTGTGACTAGCTACTAAAACGTGTAGTCCCCATGGTGGTGTGACTAGCTACTAAAACGTGTAGTCTCCATGGTGGTGCGACTAGCTACTAAAACGTGTAGTCTCCATGGTGGTGTGACTAGCTACTAAAACGTGTAGTCTCCATGGTGGGGGACGGGGTGTCGGGTGGAGGTTGTGAGGCAGCTTGGAATAGTGCACATGCCATTACGAAGGACTGAGTCCAACAGTCCTCGCCTTCTCAACACAACTAGCTAGCTAACTACTGTATGAGGTAACTTTACAAAACACAAGTACAACCAAGCAACACCTGCCATGGTTTGTCGCTAGCCAGCTTGACTAGCTAGCGTTGGCCATTTTCTTTACATAACTCTCCCTAAAATGGTTGAACTTTTGTGTAACGCTAAGAACATTCAATTGTCAGGTGTATGGTGGTAGGGACGGGCAAAACTATGCGAAGCTTCTTGGCCAGCTAGTTTGTTAAGTTGCTGGCTATAAAGAGTGGCTACCTGTGAACTCTCTCTCTGGCGCTGCTGCCGCTGGGAGGACAGATGATAGTGGAGTTCAGGCTTCGAAGTTGTGGCGAGCGAACCCTGTTCTCTTTCATGGGTTTCTTTTCCATGAGTGAAGACAGATATATTCCAGATATGCCGTGGAAATATGGCCTGAACGTTTAGTTCATTTCAGTAGGCTATTCTGTAGTCCAAAAGTTGAAACGATATCGCTGCTCTCTCCATGAAGCGAGTCCCACAACTGCAAATCCCAGGCGTGGACTCGACGTCCCAGACAGTCAAACAGGGATTTGTATTGACCCACCCGAGGCACAAGCTCATTTACCTGGAAGAGGAGAGTAAAGTGTCTCGATCTTTCATCCTAACTGGAAGAGAGAAACCCGTTTATGCACCTGGGTTTTTTATTTTGGTGGCTGAAACTGGAGAACAACCGCAACAACAATGTTAAACGCGATCGGCAGACTCCACAGCGTGTCGAAACATGGTCCATCATTAATAAATATGTAGACATGTCTATGAATCCGCCGGGTGGTTTGTTTCCATGTTCTCCAAGGTAGACCGCCTGACTGCGTGAGCTCCGCTTAGCCTCGGGGCACCTGTCAATCAAGCATGAGCGGGAAATAGAACCGCCCTCTCATAAATATTCTAGGTACGCAACTCCAAAACGATCTGCGATGAAATAATTAACATATTCAATTATATATAATCACATCTCATTTTCTTAAATTAATCTTCGTTATATAGTTGGTTTACAAAATGTCCACAATGCTACGTCATGATAACGGAATGGGGAAACCCTTCTGATGCTTACCTTTAGCCACTCCCCCTGACAGGTGATTTTTACAGTAGATGACGTCATGCATCACACATGCCATGACAAAATCCTTGTAAAAAAAATCTATGTTAAGTTTCTAAAATGTATATTTGAAGTAGCTACATCTTCAAATTAATATTAATTTAAGGACATATCCTTATACACAGTTTTTTTCCAGAAACGCATGTGTGTTTGAGCATAACCCATCAATAAAAGTGTACATCGTCCATTTCTTAGCATAAAATAGTGTGTTTAGGGCTGTTTTTTCAACCGTCAGTGAAAGGCGACTGGTGTGAATAG
This sequence comes from Salmo trutta, assembly GCF_901001165.1. Lineage (NCBI taxonomy): Eukaryota > Metazoa > Chordata > Actinopteri > Salmoniformes > Salmonidae > Salmo > Salmo trutta. The sequence goes on along the minus strand of NC_042995.1, from coordinate 11,171,310 downwards.
TATGAGATAAGTGGCTTATTTCCCCAGGTTATAGTCCATGTCTGTAGTCAAAACACTGGCAGTGAGGGCACATTTACCGTGTGGTGGTAGTAGAACATCTAGCTGGGTGTATCTGGGACCTTGGAACATTCCAGAAAAAAATTAACCCTCTGGTGTCAACATTTGAACAAAGATTCTCTTGTAAACTTAATTGATACATTTAGTGGCCAAATATGTCCCTAATTTCTGAGATTATTCTAATGACATTAAATGAAATGTATGGTGCCTTAGTTCTGGTTTACTTGTGATAACGACAATAGTCGTTAGAGAGAGTACAGATACGCCAAGGTCAGTAGAGCTAACTCAAACAGGCTAATGAATGAAAGGTTGATTAGAAGGGAACAGTAAAACTGTTTCAGATTGATCACAATGTCAACAATACAATAACTACAAGATAAGGGATTGAGTTTCTTTAATCTGATAAAGAGCAGAGGTTCATTTGACTCGGTTGTCATAGTTACAGTTTAAGTCCTGATATTATTGCTTCACATTGTTTTCCAGGAAAATCCCATTCTAAAGATTAGGCTTAGTTTAGTCAATGTTTAACACCGCTGTTCTGTTTGTCTTTCCACTGTTACAGTACGGACGACACACACACACACACACACACTACTCTACACACTGCTCTACACGTAGAGCGTAGGCTGCTTCCTGCAACACCACGGCTTTCAGAGGACAGCAACACATGGGATGGCTAGCATGACCTTGAAGGTGTATTGTGTTTCACTGTGAGGAGAGAGAAAGTTCAGAAGGCTTTTATCTTTCACAGACAGACGCATCACTGAAGTCAGAGTGAGTGAACGAGTGACTTAGAAATGAAAGGTATCTGTGAATCGGATGATTTTGGGTTTATAAATCAGTTTCGCTGAAGGGTCGCCGTAGTTTAACGTCCTGTACTTTGGTCTCTCCTGCTTTTCTGTCTGTAGTCTTTCTGGCTCTGCAACACTTGAACCACGCATAGTGATGACATCATCTTTGTGTGACATCACAGCGCTACCCTGCCCCTCCCCCTCCTGACATGTCACCTCCCCCTCCCCACTTTGCAGTGCCATGGGGACATTTACTTCCTGTTTGGCTTCATGTGGGCGGGGCTCCTGGTTGGACGTTGTGGGCGCTGATGGCAGGAAGCAAAGGTCAAGATCAGGGGTTGTGGGGACAGAGGTCATGACATCAGGGGTCGTAGATTCAGAAGGTGGGGGTGAGAGGCTGGTGTTAAGGGCCTGGCCCAGTTCCGATGGTTCTGATTCTGAGCCGTGGGCCCTCCTAGGGATGGGGTATCTGGGCTGGCCTCTCTGGGTGGACCGGGGTTGGGGTGGATCCATGTACTGTTTTCTCCAGGGGTAGGAGAGATGTGAGCCTTCCAGGGTCCTGGTTTTGGACCCTAACCCTGAGTATTTCTGTGCTGGTGGATCCACAGAGGAAGCTAGGGCCCACACAGGAGGACAAGGGAGCAGTGTTGCCAGGTACCCAGACTGCAAGGCCTCTACTTCAGGTATCCCTACCTGGGGTGCTGGGGGAGACCACTGGACCACTGCAGCAGAGCAGAGCAGCTCTACCTGCCCATAGCTGAGCTCCTGACCTAAGACCTGTACCTTTAATTCCTGACCTGTAACCTGTACCTTGACCTCCTGACCTGAAACTTCAACGTCACTGTCTTGATCAGGATCCTGATTCTCCTGATGTGAAGCCTGTACCACCACTTCAATGTTTTCACTCTGAACCTTTAGCTGCTTGTCAAACTCTGAACCATGGCCTTCTAGTCTTTGACCTGAGCTAACAATCTGTTCTTGGTTCATACCCTGAATCTCTACCTGTTGGTTCATACCCAGAGTCTCTACCTGTTGTTTCATACCCAAAGTCTCTACCTGTTGGTTCATACCCAGAGTCTTTACCTGTTGGTTCATACCCAGAGTCTCTACCTGTTGGTTCATACCCAGAGTCTCTACCTGTTGGTTCATACCCAGAGTCTCTACCTGTTGGTTCATACCCAGAGTCTCTACCTGTTGGTTCATACCCAGAGTCTCTACCTGTTGGTTCATACCCAGAGTCTCTACCTGTTGGTTCATACCCAGAGTCTCTACCTGTTGGTTCATACCCAGAGTCTCTACCTGTTGGCTCATACCCAGAGTCTTTACCTGTTGATTAGCGCCCCAAACTTCTACCTCCTTAATTGAATCCTGAATCTGACCTTCAGCTTCTTGATCTGAACCCGGACCCCTTATCTGCTTATTGACTACAGGCTGACCTTTCACCTTCTGATTCCAGTTCCTCCCTTTTCTGTTTTGAGGTGAATCCTTCAGACCAGCTACTGTCTTTTCTGATACTCTATCTCCTTCCTGCACTCCAGAGGGGTTCTCTTTCCTCTGCTGTCCCCAGCCTTTACTCTTAACCTGCTGCTTCACTGAACTCTGACCTTTGATGGGTTGACCTAGTTGACCTAAGCACTGTTGTCCCTCTTCTTCCTGACGACTCACTAATTCTTTGACAAGACCTTTGACTTTACCAGGTGAGCTGGTACCAGGAGAAGAGCTTTTCTTCAGGCAACTCACGTCACTTCCTCGTTGCACCATCGCCATGGTTTCAAACTTGTCCATTATGGCAGACAGTAGCTGCCCCTTGCCGATCGGTCGGGGTCTTTTCGACGCTCCTCCCCCCTGTGTGGCCCCTCCCCTCTCTTTCTGCGTTGCTGCGGCAAACCTGGCCAGCACATCCTTAACAGTGTTCCCCTTTCTCACTCCACGTCCTGTTTTGGGAATGCAGCCTTCAACCTGTCCACTAGGGGTCTCTCTGCCATGGCTCTGGCTCCCACAGCCTCCCCCTCCACCTCCTCTGGAGGACAGTGCCAGGGCCCCCACCTCCCGGCGGTGAGTGAGCGGAGGGTTGGGGGTGTTCCTCAGGAACTTGGCCTGGAGAAGCTGGAAGGAGGAGAGGCGCCTTGAGACGTCACTCCCTGCTGGTCGACCTCCACACCTGCTGAACTGGGGCACCTCCAACCCCACACTGACCTCTAGCCCTAACCTCTCAGGGGGCCTCATGGTGGGGCTCCGGCTGGGCAGGTCCTGGGTCAAGTAGTGGAGCAGGCTCTCCAGAACCCCTCTGAGCTCCGGGCGGGTCGTCCGGTCCCAAACCAGTCTCCTCAGGGCGCTGGTGTCCACAATGAGGCCTGATGGCCCTGCATTCGCTGCTCTCTCTGCTCTGTAGGGAAACAGAAGGGCCTAGCTTTGTTCTCAGGACAGAACAGGGACCATAGAAATAGAATCTAGATTCTATTTCTCTGACGGAAACATTCTGTGAGAGTGCTGACTAACCTCTATCATCTCTGTACTACTATAACCTCTACCATCTCTGTACTACTATAACCTCTACCATCTCTGTACTATAACCTCTACTATCTCTATACTACTATAACCTCTACCATCTCTGTACTACTATAACCTCTACCATCTCTGTACTACTATAACCTCTACCATCTCTGTACTACTATAACCTCTACCATCTCTGTACTACTATAACCTCTACCATGGACAATGAATTATTTATACATACCAGAATATTAATTCCTTGTTCGGTACATTAGCTACAGCAGTAGATTTAGGGATGATTTACATTTCCAGTGAGTGTTCTAGCAGTGTAGAATTGTTTAGTTGATCTGTAAAAGGGACTGTTTAGTTGATCTGTAACAGGGATTGTTTAGTTGATCTGTAGCAGGGACTGTTTAGTTGATCAGTAACAGGGACTGTTTAGTTGATCAGTAACAGGGACTGTTTAGTTGATCAGTAACAGGGACTGTTTAGTTGATCAGTAACAGGGACTGTTTAGTTGATCTGTAACAGGGACTGTTTAGTTGATCTGTAGCATGGACTGTTTAGTTGATCTGTAACAGGGACTGTTTAGTTGATCAGTAACAGGGACTGTTTAGTTGATCTGTAGCATGGACTGTTTAGTTGATCTGTAACAGGGACTGTTTAGTTGATCTGTAACAGGGACTGTTTAGTTGATCAGTAACAGGGACTGTTTAGTTGATCTGTAACAGGGACTGTTTAGTTGATCAGTAACAGGGACTGTTTAGTTGATCTGTAGCAGGGACTGTTTAGTTGATCAGTAACAGGGACTGTTTAGTTGATCTGTAACAGGGACTGTTTAGTTGATCTGTAACGGACTGTTTAGTTGATCTGTAACAGGGACTGTTTAGTTGATCAGTAACAGGGACTGTTTAGTTGATCAGTAACAGGGACTGTTTAGTTGATCAGTAACAGGGACTGTTTAGTTGATCTGTAACAGGGACTGTTTAGTTGATCAGTAACAGGGACTGTTTAGTTGATCAGTAACAGGGACTGTTTAGTTGATCAGTAACAGGGACTGTTTAGTTGATCAGTAACAGGGACTGTTTAGTTGATCAGTAACAGGGACTGTTTAGTTGATCTGTAACAGGGACTGTTTAGTTGATCAGTAACAGGGACTGTTTAGTTGATCTGTAACAGGGACTGTTTAGTTGATCTGTAACAGGGACTGTTTAGTTGATCTGTAACAGGGACTGTTTAGTTGATCAGTAACAGGGACTGTTTAGTTGATCAGTAACAGGGACTGTTTAGTTGATCTGTAACAGGGACTGTTTAGTTGATCAGTAACAGGGACTGTTTAGTTGATCAGTAACAGGGACTGTTTAGTTGATCTGTAACAGGGACTGTTTAGTTGATCAGTAACAGGGCCTGTTTAGTTGATCAGTAACAGGGACTGTTTAGTTGATCTGTAGCATGGACTGTTTAGTTGATCTGTAACAGGGACTGTTTAGTTGATCAGTAACAGGGACTGTTTAGTTGATCTGTAGCAGGGACTGTTTAGTTGATCTGTAGCATGGACTGTTTAGTTGATCTGTAACAGGGACTGTTTAGTTGATCTGTAACAGGGACTGTTTAGTTGATCAGTAACAGGGACTGTTTAGTTGATCAGTAACAGGGACTGTTTAGTTGATCAGTAACAGGGACTGTTTAGTTGATCAGTAACAGGGACTGTTTAGTTGATCAGTAACAGGGACTGTTTAGTTGATCTGTAACAGGGACTGTTTAGTTGATCAGTAACAGGGACTGTTTAGTTGATCAGTAACAGGGACGGTTTAGTTGATCAGTAACAGGGACTGTTTAGTTGATCAGTAACAGGGACTGTTTAGTTGATCAGTAACAGGGACTGTTTAGTTGATCTGTAACAGGGACTGTTTAGTTGATCAGTAACAGGGACTGTTTAGTTGATCTGTAACAGGGACTGTTTAGTTGATCAGTAACAGGGACTGTTTAGTTGATCAGTAACAGGGACTGTTTAGTTGATCTGTAACAGGGACTGTTTAGTTGATCAGTAACAGGGACTGTTTAGTTGATCAGTAACAGGGACTGTTTAGTTGATCTGTAACAGGGACTGTTTAGTTGATCTGTAACAGGGACTGTTTAGTTGATCTGTAACAGGGACTGTTTAGTTGATCTGTAACAGGGACTGTTTAGTTGATCTGTAGCAGGGACTGTTTAGTTGATCTGTAACAGGGAGGTGGGGGTAAGTAGAGAAGAGAGAGAAACAGACTATTGGTGGTTTCTAGGGTCCTGGTACAGTGAGGTGGCTATGTCCCAATTATCTATCCTTCCTCCCAGAGTGTGCACTTGTTCACTTCCCTTCACTGATTTGAAAGGAAATGACTGGTATAAGAAATGTTGTGGACAGAATATGGTGGTGGAGTGCACACTTCGGCAGAAAGGAGATATTATTGGGACACGTCACCGGTGTTAGTTAGTATTGACCTCTGACCTCTACAGCATTATAAAGACAGTAGCAAAGAGAGACGCGGACCTCAGAGGTAATATATAGATATCCACTTTAATCTGATAATAACACGATTATTATCATGGCAGGCACCATGTCACTCGTGGTGAATCCACAGCAGACAATAATAAACCAAAACATGAGATGAGTACAAATAACACCCTAGTGCACTACCTTTGACCTGGGCACATAGGGTTCGGGTCAAAAGTAGTCCACTATATAGGGAACATATACTATATGGGGGGGACAGACTAATAACAAGCCTGTTGTTTAAATCACATTTACACAGGACCGTCTTCTTTGTCTACAATCACATGTTTTAAACCCAGGACTGGTGTATGTACAGTATGTAGGGATGTTAGTTCATCCATGTTCATCTATAGATGAGAACACACTCTGGAACCTATGGAATAGTTACATTACATATCCAGTTTAGGAGTTCTGATTCTGATTCAGTTCCACATGAATGACTTTAGTTTTTTTTTTAAACAAAACACTTCTGGAACTGGAAAGGGAACAGAACTATTCCAGAGACCCCAGCAGGAGCAGTTGAGAGAGAGATAGAGAGGAGGGTACAGGCCGGGCTAGGGGGGGCTGCAGTGCTGTGGGATAGGTAGGTAGCAGAGGAGGCTGGTAGGAGGAGATATAGAAGGACAGGCTCATTGTAATGGCTGGAATGGAATAAATGGAACAGTAGCATATGTATTCCCCTTCAGCCATTACAATGAGCCGTCTTCCTGTAGCTCCTCCCACCAGCCTCCACTGGTAGGTAGGTGAGCAGCCAGTAGCCAGCCACGGTGGAGTCATTCATGTGTAGTTCCTATGTCGGTAGGTAGGTGAGCAGCCAGTAGCCAGCCAAGGTGGAGTCATTCATGTGTAGTTCCTATGTCAGTAGGTAGGTGAGCAGCCAGTAGCCAGCCATGGTGGAGTCATTCATGTGTAGTTCCTATGTCAGTAGGTAGGTGAGCAGCCAGTAGCCAGCCATGGTGGAGTCATTCATGTGTAGTTCCTATGTCGGCCAGAAGAGGGCGGTGTGGGCAGGGTGGTGGTGTTACTTTTCTGTGCTCCTCTCTGCGGAGGCTGCCTTGTACAGCTCTGCTCCGAGCTCCTCCAGCCGCGTGCGTCGGTCCACATCCTGGTGCAGCCCTTCAGGGACCTGGGACAGGCCGAACAGGAGACCGTACAGACAGCCTGCTATCAGCCCTGTGGCACTGCTCTCCCCTGGGGGACACAATGACTAGGTCAGAGAAGATACTAATGGCAAGGACACACACACACAAATAAATATACAAACACAACAAGAACACACACACACACACTTACCTACACAACTCTTATATAGACTACTTACACGGACAACAAACAAATGCACACACACACACACAGCCCACCTCCGTGGAACATGGCGCGGTGGCAGAGCTGGGTCCAGTCGGAGCCTGAGGCCAGGAGAGCATCGTAGGCTATCATGGGAGCATCATGACCCCTCCGTCCAGCCCGGCCCTCTGAGCTCCAGCGCTTATACACCTGGAGAGAGGAGAACACACCTGACTTAAATACTTCTACACCTGGAGAGAGGAGAACACACTTGAGTTAAATACTTCTACACCTGGAGAGAGGAGAACACACCTGGGTTATATACTTCTACACCTGGAGAGAGAACACACCTGAGTTAAATACTTCTACACCTGGAGAGGAGAACACACCTGAGTTAAATACTTCTACACCTGGAGAGAGGAGAACACACCTGAGTTAAATACTTCTACACCTGGAGAGGAAAACACACCTGAGTTAAATACTTCTACACCTGGAGAGGAAAACACACCTGAGTTAAATACTTCTACACCTGGAGAGAGGAGAACACACCTGAGTTATATACTTCTACACCTGGAGAGGAGAACACACCTGAGTTAAATACTTCTACACCTGGAGAGGAAAACACACCTGAGTTAAATACTTCTACACCTGGAGAGAGGAGAACACACCTGAGTTATATACTTCTACACCTGGAGAGGAGAACACACCTGAGTTAAATACTTCTACACCTGGAGAGGAAAACACACCTGAGTTAAATACTTCTACACCTGGAGAGAGGAGAACACACCTGAGTTAAATACTTCTACACTTGGAGAGAGGAGAACACACCTGAGTTATATACTTCTACACCTGGAGAGAGGAGAACACACCTGAGTTAAATACTTCTACATCTGGAGAGAGGAGAACACACCTGAGTTAAATACTTCTACACCTGGAGAGGAGAACACACCTGAGTTAAATACTTCTACACCTGGAGAGAGGAGAACACACCTGAGTTATATACTTCTACACCTGGAGAGAGGAGAACACACCTGAGTTAAATACTTCTACACCTGGAGAGGAGAACACACCTGAGTTATATACTTCTACACCTGGAGAGGAAAACACACCTGAGTTATATACTTCTACACCTGGAGAGGAGAACACACCTGAGTTAAATACTTCTACACCTGGAGAGGAGAACACACCTGAGTTATATACTTCTACACCTGGAGAGGAAAACACACCTGAGTTAAATACTTCTACACCTGGAGAGGAGAACACACCTGAGTTATATAATTCTACACCTGGAGAGGAGAACACACCTGAGTTAAATACTTCTACACCTGGAGAGGAGAACACACCTGAGTTAAATACTTCTACACCTGGAGAGAGGAGAACACACCTGAGTTAATTACTTCTACACCTGGAGAGGAGAACACACCTGAGTTAAATACTTCTACACCTGGAGAGAGGAGAAAACACCTGAGTTATATACTTCTACACCTGGAGAGGAAAACACACCTGAGTTAAATACTTCTACACCTGGAGAGGAGAACACACCTGAGTTATATACTTCTACACCTGGAGAGGAAAACACACCTGAGTTATATACTTCTACACCAGGAGAGGAGAACACACCTGAGTTATATACTTCTACACCTGGAGAGAGGAGAACACACCTGAGTTATATACTTCTACACCTGGAGAGGAGAACACACCTGAGTTAAATACTTCTACACCTGGAGAGGAGAACACACCTGAGTTAAATACTTCTACACCTGTAGAGAGAACACAGCTTGGTCAAATACATCTGTCAAATTGCCCTCGCTGGAAGCCTGTGTTTCAGACATAAGGAAGTGGATAGCTGCAAATGTTCTACTTTTAAACTCGGACAAAACAGAGATGCTTGTTCTAGGTCCCAAGAAACAAAGAGATCTTCTGTTAAATCTGACAATCTTGATGGTTGTACAGTCGTCTCAAGTAAAACTTTGAAGGACCTCGGCGTTACTCTGGACCTTGATCTCTCTTTTGACGAACATATCAAGACTGTTTCAAGGACAGCTTTTTTCCATCTACGTAACATTGCAAAAATCACAAACTTTCTGTCCAAAAATGATGCAGAAAAATGAATCCATGCTTTTGTCACATCTAGGTTAGACTACTGCAATGCTCTACTTTCCGGCTACCCGGATAAAGCACTGAATAAACTTCAGTTAGTGCTTAACTGCTAGAATCTTGACTAGAACCAAAAAATGTGATCATATTACTCCAGTGCTAGCCTCTCTACACTGGCTTCCTGTTAAGGCAAGGGCTTATTTCAAGGTTTTACTGCTAACCTACAAAGCATTACATGGGCTTGCTCCTACCTATCTTTCCGATTTGGTCCTGCCGTACATACCTACACGTACGCTACGGTCACAAGACGCAGGCCTCCATATTATCCCTAGAATTTCTAAGCAAACAGCTGGAGGCAGGGCTTTCTCCTATAGAGCTACATTTTTATGGAATGGTCTGCCTACCCATGTGAGAGACACAGACTCGGTCTCAATCTTTAAGTCTTTATTGAAGACTCATCTCTTCAGTAGGTCCTATGATTGAGTGCAGTCTGGCCCAGGAGTGTGAAGGTGAACGGAAAGGCACTGGAGCAACGAACCGCCCTTGCTGTCTCTGCCTGGCCGGTTCCCCTCTCTCCACTGGGATTCTTTGCCTCTAACCCTATTACGGGGGCTGAGTCACTGGCTTACTAGTGCTCTTCCATGCTGTCCCTAGGAGGGGTGCGTCACTTGAGTGGGTTGAGTCACTGACGTGATCTTCCTGTCTGGGTTGGCGCCCCCCCTTGGGTTGTGCCGTGGCGGAGATCTTTGTGGGCTATACTCGTCCTTGTCTCAGGATGGTAAGTTGGTGGTTGAAGATATCCATCTAGTGGTGTACACTTTGCTTTCGCAAAGTGGGTGGGGTTATATCCTGCCTGTTTGGCCCTGTCCGGGGGTATCGTCGGATGGGGCCATAGTGTCTCCTGACCCCTCCTGTCTCAGCCTCCAGTATTTCTGCTGCAGTAGTTTATGTGTCGGGGGGCTAGGGTCAGTCTTTATCTGGAGTATTTCTCCTGTCTTATCCGGTGTCCTGTGTGAATTTAAGTATGCTCTCTCTAATTCTTTCTTTCTCTCTCTCGGAGGACCTGAGCCCTAGGACCATGCCTCATGACTACCTGGCCTGATGACTCCTTGCTGTCCCCAGTCCACCTGGCCGTGCTGCTGCTCCAGTTTCAACTGTTCTGCCTGCGGCTATGGAACCCTGACCTGTTCACCGAACGTGCTACCTATCCCAGACCTGCTGTTTTCAACTCTCTAGAGACAGCAGGAGCAGTAGAGATACTCTCAATGATCGGCTATGAAAAGCCAACTGGCATTTACTCCTGAGGTGCTGACTTGTTGCACCCTCGACAACCACTGTGATTATTATTATTTGACCCTGTTGGTCATCTATGAACATTTGAACATCTTGGCCATGTTCTGTTATAATCTCCACCCGGCACAGCCAGAAGAGGACTGGCCACCCCTCATAGCCTGGTTCCTCTCTAGGTTTCTTCCTAGGTTCTGGCCTTTCTAGGGAGTTTTTCCTATCCACCATGCTTCTACACCTGCATTGCTTGCTGTTTGGGGTTTTAGGCTGGGTTTCTGTACAGTACTTTGAGATATCAGCTGATGTAAGAAGGGCTTTATAAATACATTTGATTTGAAATATCTTTAAATATCCAGTTTGCCAGGTAGAGTGGAACCAATAGATGACCTTGTCTGTCTCCTCAGCGTTGTAGGTGTCAGGAAACAGTGGCTTGTTCTGCCCCTCCTCCTCCACGCCTCTCTCCTCCAGGTAGAACTGCCACTTAGCCTCGAAGTAGAACCACTTCTCCTGGTACTCTGCAGTGGACACAACATACAGTACCATTTAATTACACACACACACACACACACACACACCACACACACACACACACACACCTGCCATGTGGCGTATGGTCTTCTTACAGTACTCCTCAGCCTTGGGGATGACCTTCATGAGGTCGCGACCCCAGGTCACCAGTGGTTTGCCCTGCACCGCGTACGACGCAAACAGAGCCGTGGTCAGAGAGCCCAGGAAACCTGTTGGAATCAGCCAGGTCAGTATTATGTCATTATAGATGGTGAAACCAGGTAAATCCAGTGAGCCCACTCCCAGATCTGTTGCTGTTGTCTTCCCTATAGGAGTTGGTAAGTCACTAAGCTCGTCCCCAGGCTAATCACTAGAGCAAGACAGCACAAACAGATGTGGGACCAGGCTAGTTATATAACAGGCTATACTATAATGTCTAGCCTATGGTACCTGTAGGGTGGTTGTGGGTCATGGTGTATGGTACCTGTAGGGTGGTTGTGGGTCATGGTGTATGGTACCTATAGGGTGGATGTGGGTCATGGTGTATGGTACCTGTAGGGTGGTTGTGGGTCATGGTGTATGGTACCTGTAGGGGGGTTGTGGGTCATGGTGTATGGTACCTGTAGGGTGGTTGTGGGTCATGGTGTATGGTACCTGTAGGGTGGTTGGGTCATGGTGTATGGTACCTGTAGGGTGGTTGTGGGTCATGGTGTATGGTTCCTGTAGGGTGGTTGTGGGTCATGGTGTATGGTACCTGTAGGGTGGTTGTGGGTCATGGTGTATGGTACCTGTAGGGTGGTTGTGGGTCATGGTGTATGGTACCTGTAGGGTGGTTGTGGGTCATGGTGTACGGGTCATGGTGTATGGTACCTGTAGGGTGGTTGTGGGTCATGCGCCCCGTCTCAATGCTGACCTCCACTAGGTTGTCTAGCCTCTCAGGCTGCCAGTACTTCATCCCCACACACATGGCCTTGGTGGCTGCTCCAAACCCAGAACCTGGAGAGAACCCGTCAGGACAATGACCACATGGAGAGAACCCACCAGAACAATGACCACATGGAGAGAACCCACCAGGACAATGACCACATGGAGAGAACCCACCAGAACCCACCAGGACAATGACCACATGGAGAGAACCCACCAGAACAATGACCACATGGAGAGAACCCATCAGAACCCACCAGGACAGTGACCACATGGAGAGAACCCACCAGAACAATGACCACATGGAGAGAACCCACCAGAACAGTGACCACATAGAGAGAACCCATCAGGACAATGACCACATGGAGAGAACCCATCAGAACAATGACCACATAGAGAGAACCCATCAGGACAATGACCACATAGAGAGAACCCACCAGAACAATGACCACATAGAGAGACAAAGAGAGCGACTGCACATGTGCATGTTGAACTGAACCCTACTAAACCATGTCACCATCAGAGGTCTGTTGTGACCTCTGACCTTTCTCATTGAAGGGCGTGTGCCAGGCCAGCAGGAAGTTGTTGGGTTTGAGGTGAGCACATCCCTCCACGGTGGCTGGGTCAGGAGGGCGACCCTGGAGAGACGCCATGGCCTCAACATACACCCTTACCAGCTCCCTGTAGAGGTCCTCCAAACACCAGTAGTCTGGAACAACACAGAACACATCACAGTTTACACACAGCATAGTTACCACATCACAGTTTACACACAGCATAGTCAACGCATCACAGTTTACACACAGCATAGTTACCACATCACAGTTTCCACACAGCATAGTTACCGCATCACAGTTTACACACAGCATAGTTACCGCATCACAGTTTACACACAGCATAGTTACCGCATCACAGTTTACACACAGCATAGTTACCGCATCACAGTTTACACACAGCATAGTTACCGCATCACAGTTTACACACAGCATAGTTACCGCATCACAGTTTACACACAGCATAGTTACCGCATCACAGTTTCCACACAGCATAGTTACCGCATCACAGTTTCCACACAGCATAGTTACCACATCACAGTTTACACACAGCATAGTTACCGCATCACAGTTTACACACAGCATAGTTACCGCATCACAGTTTACACACAGCATAGTTACCGCATCACAGTTTACACACAGCATAGTTACCACATCACAGTTTACACACAGCATAGTTACCGCATCACAGTTTACACACAGCATAGTTAACACATCACAGTTTACACACAGCATAGTTACCACATCACAGTTTACACACAGCATAGCTACCGCATCACAGTTTACACACAGCATAGTTACCGCATCACAGTTTACACACAGCATAGTTACCGCATCACAGTTTACACACAGCATAGTTACCGCATCACAGTTTACACACAGCATAGTTAACGCATCACAGTTTACACACAGCATAGCTACCGCATCACAGTTTACACACAGCATAGTTACCACATCACAGTTTACACACAGCATAGTTACCACATCACAGTTTACACACAGCATAGTTACCGCATCACAGTTTACACACAGCATAGTTACCACATCACAGTTTACACACAGCATAGTTACCGCATCACAGTTTACACACAGCATAGTTACCACATCACAGTTTACACACAGCATAGTTACCGCATCACAGTTTACACACAGCATAGTTACCGCATCACAGTTTACACAACAACACAGTAAACAACTGTAAATCGATCAGTCTGGAAGCTTGTCATTAAACACACTTGCAAAGGGCCAACTATGCATCATGATGCATACTGTGAAAAGTTCTCTCTCTCACACACACACACACACACACACACACACACACACACACACACACACACACACACACACACACACACACACACACACACACACACACACACACACACACACACACACACACACACACACAGTGGTTGGGAGTCAGACACTGTCTGTCCATGGGGGGACTTACCAGCCAGATGAGAGTCTATGTTTAGATGTTCAGCCTGCTGTGCTTAGATTATACCATGTGATCTGCTGGGGGGGGGGGGCGCAACACGTGTGGATCATGGGTTTGTGCATATGCTTTTGTGTGGTGTGTGTGTGTGTTTGTCACCTCTGATTCAGGAGCAGAGGGCTTTGGGCTCAGGGACTCACACCCAGGACAGGGAGGAACCAGACGGGTGTCAGGGAGAGAGGGATGGGCTGTTCCAGTCAGTGTGGGCGTAAAGAAGAGGAGTGATGGGGGGGATTACTGGTGTCAAAATAACTGAATGAAAATCATTCATTCCATCTTCTCATCCTAGTTTACCAGACAAGACAAGCGGTGTGAATACCCTTCTCTACACTGTCTACCTCCATAACATAACCCTATTCTCTACACTGTCTACTTCCTAAATAGAACCCTATTCACTACACTGTCTACTTCCTAAATATAACCCTATTCACTACACTGTCTACTTCCTAAATAGAACCCTATTCTCTATGCTGTCTACCTCCTAAATAGAACCCTATTCTCTCCACTGTCTACCTCCTAAATATAACCCTCTTCTCTATGCTGTCTACCTCCTAAATAGAACCCTATTCTCTCCACTGTCTACCTCCTAAATAGAACCCTATTGTCTACACTGTCTACCTCCTAAATAGAACCCTATTCTCTACACTGTCTACCTCCTAAATATAACCCTATTGTCTACACTGTCTACCTCCTAAATAGAACCCTATTCTCTACACTGTCTACCTCCTAAATATAACCCTATTCACCACACTGTCTACCTCCTAAATAGAACCCTATTCTCTACACTGTCTACCTCCTAAATAGAACCCTATTCTCTACACTGTCTACCTCCTAAATAGAACCCTATTCACTACACTGTCTACCTCCTAAATAGAACCCTATTCTCTACACTGTCTACCTCCTAAATATAACCCTATTCTCTCCACTGTCTACCTCCTAAATATAACCCTATTCTCTACACTGTCTACCTCCTAAATAGAACCCTATTCTCTACACTGTCTACCTCCTAAATAGAACCCTATTCTCTACACTGTCTACCTCCTAAATAGAACCCTATTCTCTACACTGTCTACCTCCTAAATAGAACCCTATTCGCTACACTGTCTACCTCCTAAATAGAACCCTATTCGCTATAGCACCCTATTCTATACACTGTCTACCTCCTAAATAGAACCCTATACTATACACTGTCTACCTCCTAAATAGAACCCTATTTGCTATAGCACCCTATTCTATACACTGTCTACCTCCTAAATAGAACCCTATACTATACACTGTCTACCTCCTAAATAGAACCCTATTCTCTACCTCCTAAATAGAACCCTATTCTCTACACTGTCTGGCTCCTAAATGGCACCCTCTATTATAGTGCATTACTTCTGGCTCGGGTCAAATGTAGTGCACCATGTGGAATAGGCCCTAGTCAGAAATAGTGGACTATGGGAAAAGGGTGCCATTTGGAACAGAACCTGTGTTTAGAACCAGTTGCCTGCAATCTAACCAGTCATGTCTTGATGTACCATCTCTGAAGCCCTTTCCCCTTGTTCCAGGACAATTGTTCCTATCCGTCTCTTTTTCATGGTCCTTCGAGCCGGATAGGGTTGTGTACATCCCTACTTTATCAAGGAGGGGTTTGATGTTGGGTACTTGTTGCTGTTTGACCTATGCTTTGTTACACATCAGGTTTGATATTCACAAAGCATCTCAAAGTAAGAGCACTGATCTAGGACCATTTCTACATGTTAGGTCATAATGAATAAGATAACATGGACAGAACCCTATTCTCTACACTGTCTACCTCCTAAATAGAACCCTATTCACTACACTGTCTACTTCCTAAATAGAACCCTATTCACTACACTGTCTACTTCCTAAATAGAACCCTATTCACTACACTGTCTACCTCCTAAATATAACCCTATTCTCTACACTGTCTACCTCCTAAATAGAACCCTATTCTCTACACTGTCTACCTCCTAAATATAACCCTATTCTCTCCACTGTCTACCTCCTAAATAGAACCCTATTCTCTCCACTGTCTACCTCCTAAATAGAACCCTATTCTCTCCACTGTCTACCTCCTAAATAGAACCCTATTCTCTCCACTGTCTACCTCCTAAATAGAACCCTATTCTCTACACTGTCTACCTCCTAAATAGAACCCTATTCTCTACACTGTCTACCTCCTAAATAGAACCCTATTCTCTCCACTGTCTACCTCCTAAATAGAACCCTATTCTCTCCACTGTCTACCTCCTAAACATAACCCTATTCTCTACACTGTCTACCTCCTAAATAGAACCCTATTCTCTCCACTGTCTACCTCCTAAATAGAACCCTATTCTCTCCACTGTCTACCTCCTAAATAGAACCCTATTCTCTACACTGTCTACCTCCTAAATAGAACCCTATTCTCTATGCATCCTTCTTTGGGATGCTTTAAAAATACATGCCCAGCATCACTGTTTTCATGATACGTAGGCCGGCCTAGGCTGTAATAAAGGCCTATACTTGCGTGGGCCAAGAGATACATTACTGTCCCCTGTGGTATATGGATCAGGGACGGTGTGTATTAAGCGTTTCAGAGTAGGAGTGCTGATCTAGGATCATTTCCTATCTGTCCATTCATTATAATCTAACAAGAAACACGGATACCACATCAGTACTCCTAGATCTTTTGTGAATATGGACCCAGATCAGAGTTTATAACATAGGCCTATACCTGCGTGGGCCAAGACTAGATACACTGAAATCTTCCATCACCCTCCTCCTCTCTACTCCCCACCTCCTCCTGTCCTCCCTCTCCTCTCCTCCTCTCCCCTCCTCTCCTCTCCCCTCCTCCTCCATGATCTGTGCTATAGATCAGATCAGTATTGTTTGCTTCCAGCTCCTGTCAGTTTCAGTGATTCATGGTGGTTGTCTGGCCTGACTTGGTGAGAGTCCCAAATTACACCCTATTCCTTATATAGTGCCCTAGATTTAACCAGAGTCTTATGGAGTGGGAGGCTGGTCAAAAGTAGTGCACTACATAGGGAATAGGGTGCCATTTGGGGACACATCCCAGGCGGTGTTGTTGGAATGCGGCTAAGCAGCAGGCTTATCCGTAAGGCTGTCATCTCTCTACAGGAGCACTGCTGGCTTTGAACACAATCCACCGGCCAAATACGATACAGGATCACCAAGGGGGATAGCTACTGTGATGTGATGAGACCTGGTCTCTCTATTGTTCTCCTCTGCCTGAGGACAGGCTCATGTTCTCCTCCCTAGTTCTATTTTGGACTTATCTGATCTGGCAGCTCCAGACTCCAGGCCAGCGGTCGGTAGGTGACATGCATGTTGTCCTGTCAGGCTGTCCACCTATAGAACTCCAGCCGGGTCCCAGATCTGTTCCTGCTGTCTTGCTAACTCCCAGTTGTGTAAAGTACTACTTAAGTAGTCTGTACTTTAATTTACTATTTATATTTTTGACAACTTTTACTTTTACTTCACTACATTCCTAAAGTAAATTATTTACTTTTTACTCCTTACATTTTGAATGCTTAGCAGGACAGAAAAATGGTCTAATTCACACACTTATCAAGAGAACATCTTTGTTCATCCCTACTGCCTCTGATCTGGCGATATATTTTAGCAATTACATTTATTTTTGAAACTGAAATATATCTACAACCAAATACTTTTACTCAAGTAGTATTTTACCGGGTGACTTTCACTTTTACTTGAGTCATTTTCTATTAAGGCATCTTTATTTTTAATCAAGTATGACAATTGGGTACTTTTTCCACAACTGTTAACTCCTATGGTCTTGCCAATTCCATTGCCATGACCATAGGAGTTGGCAAGACAGCACAAACAGATCTGGGCTAGACTCCTCTGATGAAGAGATGAAGAGTAGATGTGATGACATGTGAAGGTGTTGGGATTACGGCCTGCGCTGAGTCATTTCTGACTGCTATAGGGATTATGGCGTCAGCCAGGCATTGTCCGGAAGAAATATGTCCCATTGAGTGATTAGGAGTTTCCACAGACTGCTATTCTGGTCTCTGTGTAAAATCAGACTGGACAGGTGTGTGTGATTGAGGAGAGTTTAGGTGCGTGAGGAGAGTCAGTGAGGAGAGTAAGTGAGGAGAGTAAGTGAGGAGAGTAAGTGAGGAGAGTCAGTGAGGAGAGTCAGTGAGGAGAGTCAGTGAGGAGAGTCAGTGAGGAGAGTCAGTGAGGAGAGTCAGTGAGGAGAGTCAGTGAGGAGAGTAAGTGAGGAGAGTAAGTGAGGAGAGTAAGTGAGGAGAGTAAGTGAGGAGAGTAAGTGAGGAGAGTAAGTGAGGAGAGTAAGTGAGGAGAGTAAGTGAGGAGAGTAAGTGAGGGAATGTGTCAGTGTGAATGAGAGAAACACCAAACTACTGGTGCTCTCACCGTCTCAGAGCTCTACAATGCATGGCAATCATTCTGTTGCTATTCTATTTTACTTCCCCTTTACTCGTTCCCCTTACTCGTTCCCCTTTACTCGTTCCCCTTACTCGTTCCCCTTTACTCGTTCCCTTTACTCGTTCCCCTTACTCGTTCCCCTTTACTCGTTCCCCTTACTCGTTCCCCTTACTCGTTCCCCTTTACTCGTTCCCTTACTCGTTCCCCTTACTCGTTCCCCTTACTCGTTCCCCTTACTCGTTCCCCTTACTCGTTCCCCCTTACTCGTTCCCCTTACTCGTTCCCCTTACTCGTTCCCCTTACTCGTTCCCCCTTACTCGTTCCCCCTTACTCGTTCCCCTTACTCGTTCCCCTTACTCGTTCCCCTTACTCGTTCCTTTTACTCGTTCCCCTTACTCGTTCCCCTTTACTCGTTCCCCTTACTCGTTCCCCTTACTCGTTCCCCTTACTCGTTCCCTTTACTCGTTCCTTTTACTCGTTCCTTTTACTCGTTCCCCTTACTAGGCTTACACAGGCACTGTATCATAGAAGGTCATGAAGTGATGATATCGTTGGAACCAATGAGGAAGTACTATTGATTGGTTAATGTTACTATTTAGTTAGTATACATCCCTTCTAGCATGGTCAACTAGCACCAACCCTCTACGTCCCCTAACCCTCTACGTCCCTCTACGCCCCCCAACCCTCTACGCCCCCCAACCCTCTACGCCCCCCAACCCTCTACGTCCCCCAACCCTCTACGTCCCTCTACGCCCCCCAACCCTCTACGCCCCCCAACCCTCTACGCCCCCCAACCCTCTACGTCCCCCAACCCTCTACGTCCCCCAACCCTCTACGCCCCTCAACCCTCTACGCCCCTCAACCCTCTACGCCCCTCTACGTCCCCCAACCCTCTACGTCCCCCAACCCTCTACGTCCCCCAACCCCCTACGCCCCCCAACCCCCTACGTCCCCTAACCCCCTACGTCCCCTAACCCCCCAACCCTCTACGCCCCCCAACCCTCTACGCCCCCCAACCCTCTACGCCCCCCCAACCCTCTACGCCCCCTAACCCTCTACGCCCCCTAACCCTCTACGCCCCCTAACCCTCTACGTCCCCCAACCCTCTACGTCCCCCAACCCTCTACGTCCCCCAACCCTCTACGTCCCCCAACCCTCTACGTCCCCCAACCCTCTACGTCCCCCAACCCTCTACGCCCCCCAACCCTCTACGTCCCCCAACCCTCTACGCCCCCCAACCCTCTACGCCCCCCAACCCTCTACGCCCCCTAACCCTCTACGTCCCCTAACCCTCTACGTCCCCTACGTCCCCTAACCCTCCACATCCCCTACGCCCCCCAACCCTCTACGCCCCCCAACCCTCTACGCCCCCTAACCCTCTACGTCCCCTAACCCTCTACGTCCCCTAACCCTCTACGTCCCCTAACCCTCCACGTCCCCTACGTCCCCTAACCCTCCACATCCCCTACGTCCCCCAACCCTCTACGCCCCCTAACCCTCTACGCCCCCTAACCCTCTACGCCCCCCCAACCCTCTACGCCCCCCAACCCTCTACGCCCCCCAACCCTCTACGCCCCCCAACCCTCTACGTCCCCTAACCCTCTACGTCCCCCAACCCTCTACGTCCCCTAATCCCCTACGCCCCCTAACCCTCTACGTCCCCTAACCCTCTACGCCCCCTAACCCTCTACGTCCCCTAACCCTCTACGTCCCCTAACCTTCTACGTCCCCTAACCCTCTACGTCCCCTAACCCTCTACGTCCCCTAACCCTCTACGCCCCCTAACCCTCTACGCCCCCTAACCCTCCACATCCCCTACGCCCCCTAACCCTCTACGCCCCCTAACCCTCTACGCCCCCTAACCCTCTACGCCCCCTAACCCTCTACGCCCCCTAACCCTCTACGCCCCCTAACCCTCTACGCCCCCTAACCCTCTACGCCCCCTAACCCTCTACGTCCCCTAACCCTCTACGCCCCCTAACCTTCTACGCCCCCC
The DNA here is from genome assembly GCF_901001165.1 of Salmo trutta. Classification (NCBI taxonomy): domain Eukaryota; kingdom Metazoa; phylum Chordata; class Actinopteri; order Salmoniformes; family Salmonidae; genus Salmo; species Salmo trutta. Next base: position 11,150,870 of record NC_042995.1, on the reverse strand, counting down.
CCATATCTAACCTCTGTGGGTATGTACTGTCCTCACCTGTGATGAGGGCCTCAGCGGTGGTCATGTGCATCAGGGCTCCGTCGCTGAGGGGCCAGTTGTCAGGGTCCAGTTTCAGAGCCCCAAGGCCCCCCAGAGAGGCCAGCTCTTTCTGGATCTGTGGCCCAGAGGGGCAGCTCTCCCAGCGGCCCTTACGGTAGCCCAGGGCGTCCCCCACCCCCGCTAGGACCATACCAGCCTGGAACTTCTCCATGAGGGTTAGGGTTCAAGATGCCCACCAACCCTGACTAAAATGAAGAATGAGCTGTAATGTAGGTTTCAATAGGAAGACTAGTTCAGTTTCAGTCCTTCTCTATACCGACTGACTGACGCAGCTACAGAGAACACAGGCTCCAGGTAGACAGTCTCTCTACGGGTTCTAGAGAACACAGGCTCCAGGTAGACAGTCTCTCTACGGGTTCTAGAGAACACAGGCTCCAGGTAGACAGTCTCTCTACGGGTTCTAGAAAACACAGGCTCCAGGTAGACAGTCTCTCTACGGGTTCTAGAGAACACAGGCTCCAGGTAGACAGTCTCTCTACGGGTTCTAGAGAACACAGGCTCCAGGTAGACAGTCACTCTACGGGTTCTAGAGAACACAGGCTCCAGGTAGACAGTCTCTCTACGGGTTCTAGAGAACACAGGCTCCAGGTAGACAGTCTCTCTACGGGTTCTAGAGAACACAGGCTCCAGGTAGACAGTCTCTCTACGGGTTCTAGAAAACACAGGCTCCAGGTAGACAGTCTCTCTACGGGTTCTAGAGAACACAGGCTCCAGGTAGACAGTCTCTCTACGGGTTCTAGAGAACACAGGCTCCAGGTAGACAGTCTCTCTACGGGTTCTAGAGAACACAGGCTCCAGGTAGACAGTCTCTCTACGGGTTCTAGAGAACACAGGCTCCAGGTAGACAGCGTCTCTCAGAAACACTATAGTCCTCTTCTAGAAGCCTGAGGTAGTGTTCCTCTGGTTAAACAGACAGAGCTTCTAGAGCTTCTCCGCAGCCTGCTGGTAAACAACAGTCCACTGTCCGTCTGGTCCACCTATCCTCAGGGGACCTATAAGGCTCTCTGGTCTGGTAATCTAATGGTGTGTTCTTCCTAAACTGGATGGGGACGGGCCGTGGTTGGAGCTCTTTTTAACTGTGAACGGTAGCAGTACAGTCCCCACCCCCATAGCTCTCCAGCTCATCTATCAGCCTAATCACCAGTCACTCTCTCTCACTCAGTCTAACACACAAGGACACACACATCTTTATCAGCAGCCTCTGTGTGTGTAGAGGCACTGGGCTGCGATCAGGTGTCTCCTAAAAAGGCAATACCCTCGTCCCCAGAACTCCAGGGCTACAGCCAGGGCTGGAGGAAGGGAGGGTAGGAGGGTTAGAGGGCTGGAGGAAGGGAGGGTAGGAGGGTTTAGAGGGCAGGAGGAGGGGAGGGTAGGAGGGTTAGAGGGCTGGATTAGAGGGCTGGAGGAGGGGAGGGTAGGAGGGTTAGAGGGCTGGATTAGAGGCCTGGAGGAAGGGAGGGTAGGAGGGTTAGAGGGCTGGATTAGAGGCCTGGAGGAGGGGAGGGCTGGAGGAAGGGAGGGCTGGAGGAGGGGAGGGCTGGAGGAAGGGAGGGCTGAAGGAGGGCTAGAAGAGGGTTAGACTTCGGTTTCCAAACTTCGGCTTGCCTCCAGAACAATTTGTGTGCCCAAACAGCTGAAAAAACCCTCACCGAAATCCAAAACGAACAAAAATGTTGTCATAATATATGCACGAAGTCTACCGATCTGTTTCAGCTGGGAAGCATGCGGTAGAGGGGAGGACTGGAACTCCAGGGTTATAACCAGGGCTGGAGGGTTAGAGGACTGGAACTCCAGGGTTATAACCAGGGCTGGAGGGTTAGAGGACTGGAGCTCCAGGGTTATAACCAGGGCTGGAGGGTTAGAGGACTGGAGCTCCAGGGTTATAACCAGGGCTGGAGGAGGAGAGGACTGGAACTCCAGGGTTATAACCAGGGCTGGAGCAGGAGAGGACTGGAGCTACAGGGTTATAACCAGGGCTGGAGCAGGAGAGGACTGGAGCTCCAGGGTTATAACCAGGGCTGGAGGAGGAGAGGACTGGAGCTCCAGGGTTATAACCAGGGCTGGAGGAGGAGAGGACTGGAGCTCCAGGGTTATAACCAGGGCTGGAGGAGGAGAGGACTGGAGCTCCAGGGTTATAACCAGGGCTGAAGGGTTAGAGGACTGGAGCTCCAGGGTTATAACCAGGGCTGGAGGGTTAGAGGACTGGAGCTCCAGGGTTATAACCAGGGCTGGAGGAGGAGAGGACTGGAGCTCCAGGGTTATAACCAGGGCTGGAGGAGGAGAGGACTGGAGCTCCAGGGTTATAACCAGGGCTGGAGGGTTAGAGGACTGGAGCTCCAGGGTTATAACCAGGGCTGGAGGAGGAGAGGACTGGAGCTCCAGGGTTATAACCAGGGCTGGAGGAGGAGAGGACTGGAGCTCCAGGGTTATAACCAGGGCTGGAAGGTTAGAGGACTGGAGCTCCAGGGTTATAACCAGGGCTGGAGCAGGAGAAGACTGGAGCTCCAGGGTTATAACCAGGGCTGGAGGAGGAGAGGACTGGAGCTCCAGGGTTATAACCAGGGCTGAAGGGTTAGAGGACTGGAGCTCCAGGGTTATAACCAGGGCTGGAGGGTTAGAGGACTGGAGCTCCAGGGTTATAACCAGGGCTGGAGGGTTAGAGGACTGGAGCTCCAGGGTTATAACCAGGGCTGGAGCAGGAGAGGACTGGAGCTACAGGGTTATAACCAGGGCTGGAGGAGGAGAGGACTGGAGCTCCAGGGTTATAACCAGGGCTGGAGGAGGAGAGGACTGGAGCTCCAGGGTTATAACCAGGGCTGGAGGTCTTAGAGGACTGGAGCTCCAGGGTTATAACCAGGGCTGGAGGAGGAGAGGACTGGAGCTCCAGGGTTATAACCAGGGCTGGAGGGTTAGAGGACTGGAGCTCCAGGGTTATAACCAGGGCTACAGCAGGAGAGGACTGGAGCTCCAGGGTTATAACCAGGGCTGGAGGAGGAGAGGACTGGAGCTCCAGGGTTATAACCTGGGCTGGAGGGTTAGAGGACTGGAGCTCCAGGGTTATAACCAGGGCTGGAGCAGGAGAGGACTGGAGCTCCAGGGTTATAACCAGGGCTGGAGGAGGAGAGGACTGGAGCTCCAGGGTTATAACCAGGGCTGGAGGGTTAGAGGACTGGAGCTCCAGGGTTATAACCAGGGCTGGAGGAGGAGAGGACTGGAGCTCCAGGGTTATAACCAGGGCTGGAGGGTTAGAGGACTGGAGCTCCAGGGTTATAACCAGGGCTGGAGCAGGAGAGGACTGGAGCTACAGGGTTATAACCAGGGCTGGAGGAGGAGAGGACTGGAGCTCCAGGGTTATAACCAGGGCTGGAGGAGGAGAGGACTGGAGCTCCAGGGTTATAACCAGGGCTGGAGGTCTTAGAGGACTGGAGCTCCAGGGTTATAACCAGGGCTGGAGGAGGAGAGGACTGGAGCTCCAGGGTTATAACCAGGGCTGGAGGGTTAGAGGACTGGAGCTCCAGGGTTATAACCAGGGCTACAGCAGGAGAGGACTGGAGCTCCAGGGTTATAACCAGGGCTGGAGGAGGAGAGGACTGGAGCTCCAGGGTTATAACCTGGGCTGGAGGGTTAGAGGACTGGAGCTCCAGGGTTATAACCAGGGCTGGAGCAGGAGAGGACTGGAGCTCCAGGGTTATAACCAGGGCTGGAAGAGGAGAGGACTGGAGCTCCAGGGTTATAACCAGGGCTGGAGGGTTAGAGGACTGGAGCTCCAGGGTTATAACCAGGGCTGGAGGAGGAGAGGACTGGAGCTCCAGGGTTATAACCAGGGCTGGAGGGTTAGAGGACTGGAGCTCCAGGGTTATAACCAGGGCTGGAGGGTTAGAGGACTGGAGCTCCAGGGTTATAACCAGGGCTGGAGCAGGAGAGGACTGGAGCTCCAGGGTTATAACCAGGGCTGGAGGAGGAGAGGACTGGAGCTCCAGGGTTATAACCAGGGCTGGAGGGTTAGAGGACTGGAGCTCCAGGGTTATAACCAGGGCTGGAGCAGGAGAGGACTGGAGCTCCAGGGTTATAACCAGGGCTGGAGGGTTAGAGGACTGGAGCTCCAGGGTTATAACCAGGGCTGAAGGGTTAGAGGACTGGAGCTCCAGGGTTATAACCAGGGCTGGAGGGTTAGAGGACTGGAACTCCAGAGTTATAACCAGGGCTGGAGGAGGAGAGGACTGGAGCTCCAGGGTTATAACCAGGGCTGGAGGAGGAGAGGACTGGAGCTCCAGGGTTATAACCAGGGCTGGAGCAGGAGAGGACTGGAGCTCCAGGGTTATAACCAGGGCTGGAGGAGGAGAGGACTGGAGCTCCAGGGTTATAACCAGGGCTGGAGGGTTAGAGGACTGGAGCTCCAGGGTTATAACCAGGGCTGGAGGAGGAGAGGACTGGAGCTCCAGGGTTATAACCAGGGCTGGAGGGTTAGAGGACTGGAGCTCCAGGGTTATAACCAGGGCTGGAGCAGGAGAGGACTGGAGCTCCAGGGTTATAACCAGGGCTGGAGGGTTAGAGGACTGGAGCTCCAGGGTTATAACCAGGGCTGGAGGGTTAGAGGACTGGAGCTCCAGGGTTATAACCAGGGCTGGAGGAGGAGAGGACTGGAGCTCCAGGGTTATAACCAGGGCTGGAGGAGGAGAGGACTGGAGCTCCAGGGTTATAACCAGGGCTGGAGGAGGAGAGGACTGGAGCTCCAGGGTTATAACCAGGGCTGGAGGGTTAGAGGACTGGAACTCCAGGGTTATAACCAGGGCTGGAGGAGGAGAGGACTGGAGCTCCAGGGTTATAACCAGGGCTGGAGGAGGAGAGGACTGGAGCTCCAGGGTTATAACCAGGGCTGGAGGAGGAGAGGACTGGAGCTCCAGGGTTATAACCAGGGCTGGAGGGTTAGAGGACTGGAGCTCCAGGGTTATAACCAGGGCTGGAGGGTTAGAGGACTGGAGCTCCAGGGTTATAACCAGGGCTGGAGGAGGAGAGGACTGGAGCTCCAGGGTTATAACCAGGGCTGGAGGAGGAGAGGACTGGGGGGATGGACGGTAGGCTCTGTGTCAGATGGACCAGTAGGTCTAGTGTTGAGACCCCTTCCTTCCTTCCTTCCCTCCCCACTGGGGCAGGATAAGACTGGAGTGTTAATCAGCCCCCCTCCCTTGTTACCCCTCATCACCCCTAAACCCTCTCTCATTCTCACCAACAAACCAACCCCCCTCCCTTGTTACCCCTCATCACCCCTAAACCCTCTCTCATTCTCACCAACAAACCAACCCTCCTCCCTTGTTACCCCTCATCACCCCTAAACCCTCTCTCATTCTCACCAACAAACCAACCCTCCTCCCTTGTTACCCCTCATCACCCCTAAACCCTCTCTCATTCTCACCAACAAACCAACCCTCCTCCCTTGTTACCCCTCATCACCCCTAAACCCTCTCTCATTCTCACCAACAAACCAACCCTCCTCCCTTGTTACCCCTAATAACCCTTAAACCCTCTCATTCTCACCAACAAACCAACCCTCCTCCCTTGTTACCCCTCATCACCCCTAAACCCTCTCTCATTCTCACCAACGAACCAACCCTCCTCCCTTGTTACCCCTCATCACCCCTAAACCCTCTCTCATTCTCACCAACAAACCAACCCTCCTCCCTTGTTACCCCTCATCACCCCTAAACCCTCTCTCATTCTCACCAACAAACCAACCCTCCTCCCTTGTTACCCCTCATCACCCCTAAACCCTCTCTCATTCTCACCAACAAACCAACCCCCCTCCCTTGTTACCCCTCATCACCCCTAAACCCTCTCATTCTCACCAACAAACCAACCCTCCTCCCTTGTTACCCCTCATCACCCCTAAACCCTCTCTCATTCTCACCAACAAACCAACCCCCCTCCCTTGTTACCCCTCATCACCCCTAAACCCTCTCATTCTCACCAACAAACCAACCCTCCTCCCTTGTTACCCCTCATCACCCCTAAACCCTCTCTCATTCTCACCAACAAACCAACCCTCCTCCCTTGTTACCCCTCATCACCCCTAAACCCTCTCTCATTCCCACCAACAAACCAACCCTCCTCCCTTGTTACCCCTCATCACCCCTAAACCCTCTCTCATTCTCACCAACAAACCAACCCTCCTCCCTTGTTACCCCTCATCACCCCTAAACCCTCTCTCATTCTCACCAACAAACCAACCCTCCTCCCTTGTTACCCCTCATCACCCCTAAACCCTCTCTCATTCCCACCAACAAACCAACCCCCCTCTGCCTCAACCCCTCCCTCATCCTTTGCACCTAAACTGTCCCTAAAAGCTTCCCACCCTCTCATTCTCACCGGCGCTGCCCCTCATTCTTACCGGCGCTGCCCGTGCGCTCACAGATGGCGTAATGGGACAGAGACAACATTGTGATCTCTTAACATCTCTGTGATGCACTAATCTTTATGAAACCTTCAACAAAACAGATGGATACAAAGTCTCTCCTTCCATTTTTGTTAAAAACAACATGCTTTATTGACGGGACCTTCCTTTGCCAAAACAAAGTCATGTATAATGTCTCCATAGCAGAAAGATGACAAATGTTTTAAATGCTTTTTCTTTTCTCTCAGTGAAAATAATACTGACGTGATGAGCTGAATATGACTAACGCACAGACAGTCAACACACTGGACACTCTCTCAGCGCATACCATACCGTACCTCACCATAGTGTACCTCACCGTACCGTACCTCACCGTGCCGTAGAGTACCGTACCTCACCATAGTGTACCTCACCGTACCGTACCTCACCATAGTGTACCTCACCGTACCGTAGAGTACCGTACCTCACCGTGCCGTAGAGTACCGTACCGTAGAGTACCGTACCTCACCGCACCGTACCTCACCGTACCGTACCGTAGAGTACCGTACCTCACCGTACCGTAGAGTACCGTACCGTAGTGTACCGTACCGTAGAGTACCGTACCTCACCGTACCGTACTGCACCGCACCGTAGTGTACCGTACCGTAGTGTACCGTACCGTAGTATACCGCACCGTAATGTACCGTACCGTAGTGTACCGTACCGTAGTGTACTGCACCGTACCGTAGTGTACCGTACCGTAGTGTACCGTACCGTAGTGTACCGTAGTGTACTGCACCGTACCGTAGTGTACCGTAGTGTACCGTACCGTAGTGTACCGTACCGTAGTGTACTGCACCGTACCGTAGTGTACCGTACCGTAGTATACCGCACCGTAATGTACCGTACCGTAGTGTACCGTACCGTAGTGTACTGCACCGTACCGTAGTGTACCGTACCGTAGTGTACCGTACCGTAGTGTACCGTAGTGTACTGCACCGTACCGTAGTGTACCGTAGTGTACCGTACCGTAGTGTACCGTACCGTAGTGTACTGCACCGTACCGTACCGTGTTCGTTGTGTACCGTAGAGTACCGTACCGTAGAGTACCGTAGTGTACCGTACCGTACCGTAGTGTACCGTAGTGTACCGTACCGTAGTGTACCGTACCGTAGTGTACCGTACCGTGTTCGTTGTGTAGGAAGTTCAGAGGAGAAACGGACGTCTCTCTCTCTTCCATAGTCTCAGTCTTCTCCTGTAGTTACACATCAACACTGAACAGAATGTTTTTATTACTTCCCCCAGATGTGAGTGCAATGTGGCATTACAAGTGTAACTTAGACATACCTCCCAAATAGCACCCTATTCCCTACATAGTGCAAAGTTAAGGTGCCATTTGGGAGACAGACGAGGTGCAGCCCAAAATCTCAGGAACATTTCCTGAGAATGAAGGAGAACTCCTATTACCTGCTGTGTTAGAGGAATCATGTCTGTTACTGAGATGTTCTGTGTGTGTGTGTGTGTGTGTGTGTGTGTGTGTAGTAGCTAGTAGACGTGTCTCAGTCTGGTCTGATGAAAGTACTATACCATTCACTTCACTGGGCTGGCTAGCAGTAACCCATGACGACTAACCAAAACAACACTAACAACTGAAACGGTTTAAAAACAGAACTGGGGCATGTTGACAAGCATTTCACTACACCTGCAATAACATCTGCTAAACACGTGTATGTGACCAATAACATGAGATTTGATTTAAACTGCTGCTGTAGACTGAATACGATTCATAGATTCAACTATGAACTATATACAGTGTTGTAGACTGAATATGATTCATAGATTCAACTATGAACTATATACAGTGTTGTAGACTGAATATGATTCATAGATTCAACTATGAACTATATACAGTGTTGTAGACTGAATATGATTCATAGATTCAACTATATACAGTGTTGTAGACTGAATATGATTCATAGATTCAACTATATACAGTGTTGTAGACTGAATATGATTCATAGATTCAACTATGAACTATATACAGTGTTGTAGACTGAATACGATTCATAGATTCAACTATGAACTATATTCAGTGTTGTAGACTGAATATGATTCATAGATTCAACTTCCTGTGCGTTGCTTGTGAAAATAAAATAAGTGACAGACCAACAGTCTGGTCTCTGGTGATGTGAACAGTTACACCCCAAACAAACTAACTCAGATCAAACAGAAAGCTTGGAGACATGGCGCATCCCAAATGGACAAACCTGTTCCCTATATAGTGCACTACTTTTCACCAGTACTATATAGGGAATAGGGTACAGTTTGGGACGCGGCCTAGAAATCTGAGGACCTCGTACACATTTCAAATACTTCTTCCTCTCTCTCATGATTATAAATGTCGTGTCTTCTTTATATTGTATTCATTATTCTAAAATGGTACATCTATACATGAATCCTATGGTTCCAGTATGTTCCAACTGTAGCAATAGTATTTCTGCTGGTGTTGAGCTTTAAAGCATGCTGCTCTGTTGGTCGGTCCGGTTCCATCTGAATACCAAAGTGGATCTGAACTGGGCCTGTATTCCTAAAGCGTCTCAGAGTAGTAGTGCTGATCTAGGATCAGGTCCTCTCTGTTCATGTGATCTCACTCATTATTATCTAAACGGCTAAACTGATCCCAGATCAGCACTAGGATCTGGTCCTCTCTGGTATTCATTATTATCTAAACGGCTAAACTGATCCCAGATCAGCACTAGGATCTGGTCCTCTCTGGTATTCATTATTATCTAAACAGCTAAACTGATCCCAGATCAGCACTAGGATCTGGTCCTCTCTGGTATTCATTATCTAAAAGGCTAAACTGATCCCAGATCAGCACTCCTACTCTCAAACGCTTTGTGGATACAGACCCTGAACCTCACATATTAACAACAAAACTGACCCAACTTTTACACGTTAGATTGAAATGGAAGCAGAACATTACACTGGCGTTGGGTTGGATGACGACCACATCCCTGACCTCTGATTCGATGAGAAGAAACTCAATGATAATAATAAAAAAGTTGTTGTTGTTCTTCCGTCCACGCAGCCGCTTAACGCTCAACCAGAAACACATGCAGAACCTCCAAGCTCCTAGTTCATCCATCATGGGCCGGCAGAGAGGACATGTCTTACTACTGTGGGATCAGACCACAGGAGGTTGGTGGCACCTTAATAGGGGAGGACGGGCTCGCGGTAATGACTGGATCTGAATCAGTGGAATGGTTTCCATTCCATTCGCTCCGTTCCAGACATTATTATGAGCCGTCCTCTCCTCAGCAGCCTCCACTGGATCAAATATCACACCCTTCTGTCGGTCTGCAGAGAGCAAACCGGCCGTCCCTCTCTGCCGTTCTGTTTGCTCTCCCTGGTCGTTCTTTAGTAAGGAGGGGGCGGGGCCGGGTGGGGGGGTGGGACCAGAGCACCAGTTCTAGAATCTATAGACACACCCACTGATCTGATGGTGGCTGGTGTATGGTACTGTAGTCGCTGGCCGATCAGTTTGATCCAGCCAGCCAATGGGAGCAGAGCTCATAGCTCCGCGACGATCCCACCCCCTGCTGACAGCCCGCCTCCCGGAGTGACTCAGTCCCAAAACAAAGAAAAAGATAACTTCCTCTTCCTGTTGTTGTTTTCCTTCTCTCCGATTGGCTGTCATGTCGCTCCCCAGCCCCTGATTGGCAGCTCAGTCTCACAAACTTGGACAGTCTTGTAGAAGTCTCTTTTTGGCTGGTGTGTATAAAATCCTCAGCCCCTGCTGGGAACTGGGTATGACCTATATGGTTTTACGCTTGCCCCCTGTCACGATTGGCCGGGCAAATTCCACAAAGTCGTCTATGAGGACAGGCCAAGCTCCTGAGTGGGCAGAAAAGGGTCACATGATTAGCTGCATAGTTAGTGATTGGCAGAAATGTTTTGATAGTGATTGCACTGTATGGTAGAAGTCCCAATCCCTAACTGCTGACTCCAGGTCAGATCTTAGTTATACGCCTAGTGGTTATGGATATGGGGGTAGAGGAATCCTGGATCTGAGGTCAGGGTGGGCAGGGTGTATGTTTTATTGGTCCTACAGAAATATTTGGTTGCGTTTCAAATGACACCCTAATCCATATCTAGTGCACTATGGTGCCTGGTCAAAAGTAGAGCACAGGAAAAGGTGCCATTTGGGACCCACCCTTAATAGGTGGTTATATCTCACCTTCCTCGTCGTAGTTGGACATGTCGTCTGCGATCATGTTGCCAAAGTCCAGTAGCAGGTTCCACGTATCTTTGGGGATCGATCGCTTATGATGCTCCTGCATTAATCACACAGATAGATGACATCAGAGATTATGATGCTCCTGCATTAATCACACAGATAGATGACATCAGAGATTATGATGCTCCTGCATTAACCACACAGATAGATGACATCAGAGATTATGATGCTCCTGCATTAATCACACAGACAGATGACATCAGAGATTATGATGCTCCTGCATTAATCACACTGATAGATGACATCAGAGATTATGATGCTCCTGCATTAATCACACAGATAGATGACATCAGAGATTATGATGCTCCTGCATTAATCACACAGATAGATGACATCAGAGATTATGATGCTCCTGCATTAATCACACAGATAGATGACATCAGAGATTATGATGCTCCTGCATTAATCACACAGATAGATGACATCAGAGATTATGATGCTCCTGCACTAATCACACAGATAGATGACATCAGAGATTATGATGCTCCTGCACTAATCACACAGATAGATGACATCAGAGATTATGATGCTCCTGCATTAATCACACTGATAGATGACATCAGAGATTATGATGCTCCTGCATTAATCACACAGATAGATGACATCAGAGATTATGATGCTCCTGCATTAATCACACAGATAGATGACATCAGAGATTATGATGCTCCTGCATTAATCACACTGATAGATGACATCAGAGATTATGATGCTCCTGCATTAATCACACTGATAGATGACATCAGAGATTGATGCTCCTGCATTAATCACACAGATAGATGAAATCAGAGATTATGATGCTCCTGCATTAATCACACAGATAGATGACATCAGAGATTATGATGCTCCTGCATTAATCACACAGATAGATGACATCACCAGAGACTATGGATACATGGAGGAAACACCTAGACTCTGTCCAGAGTAGTATATTATTTAGGGAACAGCCATTAATACAGACTGGCATCCACTCCACTCACCAATAGAAACCTGTTCCAGAGGTCCAGGAACTTGAATCGACCTGTTAGAACCAGGTTCCAGTAGGCTACAGCCATCTCCAGATCTGATACAGAGAGTAGAGGGGTTAGTAACACCATCAGTAGACTACAGCCATCTCCAGATCTGATACAGAGAGAAGAGGGGTTAGTAACACCATCAGTAGACTACAGTCATCTCCAGGTCTGATACAGAGAGTAGAGGGGTTAGTAACACCATCAGTAGACTACAGTCATCTCCAGGTCTGATACAGAGAGTAGAGGGGTTAGTAACACCATCAGTAGACTACAGTCATCTCCAGGTCTGATACAGAGAGTAGAGGGGTTAGTAACACCATCAGTAGACTACAGACTACAGGTCTGATACAGAGAGAAGAGGGGTTAGTAACACCATCAGTAGACTACAGTCATCTCCAGGTCTGATACAGAGAGTAGAGGGGTTAGTAACACCATCAGTAGACTACAGTCATCTCCAGGTCTGATACAGAGAGTAGAGGGGTTAGTAACACCATCAGTAGACTACAGCCATCTCCAGGTCTGATACAGAGAGTAGAGGGGTTAGTAACACCATCAGTAGACTACAGACTACAGGTCTGATACAGAGAGTAGAGGGGTTAGTAACACCATCAGTAGACTACAGTCATCTCCAGGTCTGATACAGAGAGTAGAGGGGTTAGTAACACCATCAGTAGACTACAGACTACAGGTCTGATACAGAGAGTAGAGGGGTTAGTAACACCATCAGTAGACTACAGTCATCTCCAGATCTGATACAGAGAGTAGAGGGGTTAGTAACACCATCAGTAGACTACAGTCATCTCGAGGTCTGATACAGAGAGTAGAGGGGTTAGTAACACCATCAGTAGACTACAGACTACAGGTCTGATACAGAGAGAAGAGGGGTTAGTAACACCATCAGTAGACTACAGGTCTGATACAGAGAGTAGAGGGGTTAGTAACACCATCAGTAGACTACAGTCATCTCCAGGTCTGATACAGAGAGTAGAGGGGTTAGTAACACCATCAGTAGACTACAGCCATCTCCAGGTCTGATACAGAGAGTAGAGGGGTTAGTAACACCATCAGTAGACTACAGTCATCTCCAGGTCTGATACAGAGAGTAGAGGGGTTAGTAACACCATCAGTAGACTACAGTCATCTCCAGGTCTGATACAGAGAGTAGAGGGGTTAGTAACACCATCAGTAGACTACAGTCATCTCCAGGTCTGATACAGAGAGTAGAGGGGTTAGTAACACCATCAGTAGACTACAGTCATCTCCAGGTCTGATACAGAGAGTAGAGGGGTTAGTAACACCATCAGTAGACTACAGTCATCTCCAGGTCTGATACAGAGAGTAGAGGGGTTAGTAACACCATCAGTAGACTACAGATCTGATACAGAGAGTAGAGGGGTTAGTAACACCATCAGTAGACTACAGTCATCTCCAGGTCTGATACAGAGAGTAGAGGGGTTAGTAACACCATCAGTAGACTACAGTCATCTCCAGGTCTGATACAGAGAGAAGAGGGGTTAGTAACACCATCAGTAGACTACAGTCATCTCCAGGTCTGATACAGAGAGTAGAGGGGTTAGTAACACCATCAGTAGACTACAGTCATCTCCAGGTCTGATACAGAGAGTAGAGGGGTTAGTAACACCATCAGTAGACTACAGTCATCTCCAGGTCTGATACAGAGAGAAGAGGGGTTAGTAACACCATCAGTAGACTACAGACTACAGGTCTGATACAGAGAGTAGAGGGGTTAGTAACACCATCAGTAGACTACAGTCATCTCCAGGTCTGATAGAGAGATGAGGGGTTAGTAACACCATCAGTAGACTACAGTCATCTCCAGGTCTGATACAGAGAGAAGAGGGGTTAGTAACACCATCAGTAGACTACAGTCATCTCCAGGTCTGATACAGAGAGTAGAGGGGTTTGTAACACCATCAGTAGACTACAGTCATCTCCAGGTCTGATACAGAGAGTAGAGGGGTTAGTAACACCATCAGTAGACTACAGTCATCTCCAGGTCTGATACAGAGAGAAGAGGGGTTAGTAACACCATCAGTAGACTACAGTCATCTCCAGGTCTGATACAGAGAGTAGAGGGGTTAGTAACACCATCAGTAGACTACAGTCATCTCCAGGTCTGATACAGAGAGTAGAGGGGTTAGTAACACCATCAGTAGACTACAGTCATCTCCAGGTCTGATACAGAGAGTAGAGGGGTTAGTAACACCATCAGTAGACTACAGTCATCTCCAGGTCTGATACAGAGAGTAGAGGGGTTAGTAACACCATCAGTAGTCTACAGACTACAGGTCTGATACAGAGAGTAGAGGGGTTAGTAACACCATAGTAGACTACAGTCATCTCCAGGTCTGATACAGAGAGTAGAGGGGTTAGTAACACCATCAGTAGACTACAGCCATCTCCAGGTCTGATACAGAGAGAAGAGGGGTTAGTAACACCATCAGTAGACTACAGGTCTGATACAGAGAGTAGAGGGGTTAGTAACACCATCAGTAGACTACAGTCATCTCCAGGTCTGATACAGAGAGTAGAGGGGTTAGTAACACCATCAGTAGACTACAGTCATCTCCAGATCTGATACAGAGAGAAGAGGGGTTAGTAACACCATCAGTAGACTACAGTCATCTCCAGGTCTGATACAGAGAGTAGAGGGGTTAGTAACACCATCAGTAGACTGCAGATCTGATACAGAGAGTAGAGGGGTTAGTAACACCATCAGTAGACTACAGTCATCTCCAGGTCTGATACAGAGAGTAGAGGGGTTAGTAACACCATCAGTAGACTACAGGTCTGATACAGAGAGTAGAGGGGTTAGTAACACCATCAGTAGACTACAGACTACAGGTCTGATACAGAGAGAAGAGGGGTTAGTAACACCATCAGTAGACTACAGTCATCTCCAGGTCTGATACAGAGAGTAGAGGGGTTAGTAACACCATCAGTAGACTACAGTCATCTCCAGGTCTGATACAGAGAGTAGAGGGGTTAGTAACACCATCAGTAGACTACAGTCATCTCCAGGTCTGATACAGAGAGTAGAGGGGTTAGTAACACCATCAGTAGACTACAGCCATCTCCAGATCTGATACAGAGAGTAGAGGGGTTAGTAACACCATCAGTAGACTACAGGTCTGATACAGAGAGTAGAGGGGTTAGTAACACCATCAGTAGACTACAGTCATCTCCAGGTCTGATACAGAGAGTAGAGGGGTTAGTAACACCATCAGTAGACTACGGGTCTGATACAGAGAGTAGAGGGGTTAGTAACACCATCAGTAGACTACAGACTACAGGTCTGATACAGAGAGTAGAGGGGTTAGTAACACCATCAGTAGACTACAGTCATCTCCAGATCTGATACAGAGAGTAGAGGGGTTAGTAACACCATCAGTAGACTACAGACTACAGGTCTGATACAGAGAGTAGAGGGGTTAGTAACACCATCAGTAGACTACAGACTACAGGTCTGATACAGAGAGTAGAGGGGTTAGTAACACCATCAGTAGACTACAGTCATCTCCAGGTCTGATACAGAGAGTAGAGGGGTTAGTAACACCATCAGTAGACTACAGTCATCTCCAGGTCTGATACAGAGAGTAGAGGGGTTAGTAACACCATCAGTAGACTACAGTCATCTCCAGATCTGATACAGAGAGTAGAGGGGTTAGTAACACCATCAGTAGACTACAGTCATCTCCAGGTCTGATACAGAGAGTAGAGGGGTTAGTAACACCATCAGTAGACTACAGGTCTGATACAGAGAGTAGAGGGGTGACAGGGAGGTTAAACATCATCATCAGAGTGGTGCAGTGGTCTCAGGCTAGAGGTTCTGGGTTCGAGTCCAGGCTGTGTTGTAGCCGGCCGCGACTGGGAGACCCGTGGGGCGGTGCACAATTGGCCCAGCGTCATCCGGGTTAGGGGAGGGTTTGGCCGGCAGGGTATCCTTGTTCCATCGCGCTCTAGCAACTCCTGTGGTGGGCCGGGCGCAGTGCACGCTGACACGGTCACCAGGTGTACGGTGTTTCCTCCGACATATTGGTGCGGCTGGCTTCCGGGTTAAGTGGGGATTGTTTCAATAAGCAGTGAGGCTTGGTTGGGTTGTGTTTCGGAGGACGCACGGCTCTCAACCTTCGCCTCTCCCAAGTCCGTACGGGAGTTGCAGCGATGAGACAAGACTGTAACTACCAATTGGACACCATGAAATTGGGGAGAAATGGGGGTTAAAATGAGTTATTTTTTAATCATTGGGCAAGTTGGCGACAACAACAACATTCATTCAAACACACAGGACATGCAAATATTATCTTTTTCTTTATCTATTTTTATCCTTTTTTTCTCCCCAATTTCGTGCTATCCAATTGGTAGTTACAGTCTTGTCTCATCGCTGCAACTCCTGTACAGACTCAGGAGAGGTGAAGGTTGAGAGTCGTGCGTCCTCTGAAACACAACCCAACCAAGCTGCTTCTTGACGCAATGCCACTTAACCCGGAAGCCAGCCGCACCAATGTGTCAGAGGAAACACCGTACACCTGGCAACCGTGTCAGAGTGCATTGCGCTCGGCCCGCCACAGGAGTCGCTAGTGCACAATGGGACAAGAACATCCCTGCTGGCCAAACCCTCCCCTAACCCGGACGACGCTGGGCCAATTGTGCGCCGCCCCATGGGTCTCCCGGTTGCAGTCGGCTGCGACACAGCCTGGGATCGAACCAGGATCTGTGACGCCTCAGCAGTGCCTTGGAAAGCTGCGCCACTCAGGAGGGTGTTATGTTTTTCTGTTGTTTCTATGGAGTCGGAATAGTTTGATAACATAACTGCTGACCTTGGAGTTAGTGTGTGACTGAGAGCGACAGAGATAAAGAGAGAGAGAGAGCGACTGAGATAAAGAGAGAGCGACTGAGATAAAGAGAGAGAGCGACTGAGATAAAGAGAGAGAGAGCGACAGAGATAAAGAGAGAGAGCGACTGAGAAAGAGAGAGCGACTGAGAAAGAGAGAGCGACTGAGAAAGAGAGAGAGCGACTGAGAAAGAGAGAGAGCGACTGAGAAAGAGAGAGAGAGCGACTGAGATAAAGAGAGAGAGAGCGACAGAGATAAAGAGAGAGAGAGACAGAGATAAAGAGAGAGAGAGCGACAGAGATAAAGAGAGAGAGCGACAGAGATAAAGAGAGAGAGAGCGACTGGCATTTAGGGCTGGACCAGTATCACCATAGTCGTTAGTGTCGTCGAAAGAAAACCAAACACGAAGTGGATTTAACTTGTTTAGGAAAACAGTCCTAATGTTGGAATCAAACTTTATGTTGTCATCCAGTCTCATGTATTTATTACCCAGCTATAGAACACTATGTCTAACACACAGCAGGTTATTAATCAAACTTTATGTTGTCATCCAGTCTCATGTATTTATTACCCAGCTATAGAACACTATGTCTAACACACAGCAGGTTATTAAAGGACCAGAGACTTGTCTGCTTCCTGCTTTCATTTTAGCCTGGTATCATCACAGTCCTAGTGACATTACAGTGTCTGACAGAGAGTCACAGTCCTAGTGACATTACAGTGTGACAGAGAGTCACAGTCCTAGTGACATTACAGTGTGACAGAGTTACAGTCCTAGTGACATTACAGTGTCTGACAGAGAGTTACAGTCCTAGTGACATTACAGTGTCTGACAGAGAGTTACAGTCCTAGTGACATTACAGTGTGACAGAGAGTTACAGTCCTAGTGACATTACAGTGTCTGACAGAGAGTTACAGTCCTAGTGACATTACAGTGTGACAGAGTTACAGTCCTAGTGACATTACAGTGTCTGACAGAGAGTTTCAGTCCTAGTGACATTACAGTGTCTGACAGAGAGTTACAGTCCTAGTGACATTACAGTGTGACAGAGAGTTACAGTCCTAGTGACATTACAGTGTCTGACAGAGAGTTACAGTCCTAGTGACATTACAGTGTGACAGAGAGTTACAGTCCTAGTGACATTACAGTGTCTGACAGAGAGTTACAGTCCTAGTGACATTACAGTGTCTGACAGAGAGTTACAGTCCTAGTGACATTACAGTGTGACAGAGAGTTACAGTCCTAGTGACATTACAGTGTCTGACAGAGAGTTACAGTCCTAGTGACATTACAGTGTGACAGAGAGTTACAATCCTAGTGACATTACAGTGACAGAGAGTTACAGTCCTAGTGAC
The DNA here is from genome assembly GCF_901001165.1 of Salmo trutta. Taxonomy (NCBI): domain Eukaryota; kingdom Metazoa; phylum Chordata; class Actinopteri; order Salmoniformes; family Salmonidae; genus Salmo; species Salmo trutta. The sequence continues at coordinate 11,132,882 of NC_042995.1, read as the reverse complement.
ATTACAGTGTGACAGAGAGTTACAGTCCTAGTGACATTACAGTGTCTGACAGAGAGTTACAGTCCTAGTGACATTACAGTGTCTGACAGAGAGTTACAGTCCTAGTGACATTACAGTGTCTGACAGAGAGTTACAGTCCTAGTGACATTACAGTGTGACAGAGAGTTACAGTCCTAGTGACATTACAGTGTGACAGAGTTACAGTCCTAGTGACATTACAGTGTCTGACAGAGAGTTACAGTCCTAGTGACATTACTGTGTGACAGAGAGTTACAGTCCTAGTGACATTACAGTGTCTGACAGAGAGTTACAGTCCTAGTGACATTACAGTGTCTGACAGAGAGTTACAGTCCTAGTGACATTACAGTGTGACAGAGAGTTACAGTCCTAGTGACATTACAGTGTGACAGAGAGTTACAGTCCTAGTGACATTACAGTGTCTGACAGAGAGTTACAGTCCTAGTGACATTACAGTGTGACAGAGAGTTACAGTCCTAGTGACATTACAGTGTGACAGAGAGTTACAGTCCTAGTGACATTACAGTGTCTGACAGAGAGTTACAGTCCTAGTGACATTACAGTGTGACAGAGAGTTACAGTCCTAGTGACATTACAGTGTGACAGAGAGTTACAGTCCTAGTGACATTACAGTGTGACAGAGAGTTACAGCCCTAGTGACATTACAGTGTCTGACAGAGAGTTACAGTCCTAGTGACATTAGTGTGACAGAGAGTTACAGTCCTAGTGACATTACAGTGTGACAGAGAGTTACAGTCCTAGTGACATTACAGTGTGACAGAGTTACAGTCCTAGTGACATTACAGTGTGACAGAGAGTTACAGTCCTAGTGACATTACAGTGTCTGACAGAGAGTTACAGTCCTAGTGACATTACAGTGTGACAGAGAGTTACAGTCCTAGTGACATTACAGTGTGACAGAGAGTTACAGTCCTAGTGACATTACAGTGTGACAGAGAGTTACAGTCCTAGTGACATTACAGTGTCTGACAGAGAGTTACAGCCCTAGTGACATTACAGTCAGATGAGTTTTGACAATGGGGCCTACTGTTGTTCCAGGAACTTAGCTGGGTCGTCATAACAACACAGACCAGCAGAAACAACAACCAGAACAAAGTTGTCCCATCCAGGGAATCCCCTGGGTAGCATCTCAAATGGTACCCAGTTCCCTAAATAGTGCACTAGTGGGCCCATAGGGCTCTGGTCAGAAGTAGTGACTATACAGGGAATGGAGCTCTATTTGGGACCCACCCTGGTCTCTGTGTAGCTTGATAGGTGATCTATGTGTAAAGCTGTTATTACACAGTAACAGTAGACTACCTATCAGACCCCTCTCCTCAGCATGGTCATAGAGCAGCAGTAGTCAAACTAGAGACAGTGTTGTGAAGGGGAAGCTCTTTACTTACCTGATAGGAGAATTCATTGTTTTCCATCTAAAAGCCGTTCTTCCTGTTTGCTGCCTGGCTGGTTCTGACTGAGACAACTACATCACACCGCTGATGCCAAACCACCATAGTTATCTACCAATGTTCCCCAGGAGGAATTCAACACCGGGGTAGGGAAACTACACCGGGGTGAGGGAAAACTACACCGGGGTTAGGAAAACTACACCGGGGTTAGGGAAACTACACCGGGGTTAGGGAAACTACACCGGGGTTAGGGAAAACTACACCGGGGTTAGGGAAACTACACCGGGGTTAGGGAAAACTACACCGGGGTTAGGAAAACTACACCGGGGTTAGGGAAACTACACCGGGGTTAGGGAAAACTACACCGGGGTTAGGGAAACTACACCGGGGTTAGGGAAACTACACCGGGGTTAGGGAAACTACACCGGGGTTAGGGAAACTACACCGGGGTTAGGGAAAACTACACCGGGGTTAGGGAAACTACACCGGGGTTAGGGAAACTACACCGGGGTTAGGGAAAACTACACCGGGGTTAGGGAAAACTACACCGGGGTTAGGGAAAACTACACCGGGGTTGGGAAAACTACACCGGGGTGAGGAAAACTACACCGGGGTGAGGAAAACTACACCGGGGTGAGGAAAACTACACCGGGGTTAGGGAAAACTACACCGGGGTTAGGGAAAACTACACCGGGGTGAGGAAAACTACACCGGGGTGAGGAAAACTACACCGGGGTTAGGGAAAACTACACCGGGGTGAGGAAAACTACACCGGGGTGAGGAAAACTACACCGGGGTTAGGGAAAACTACACCGGGGTTAGGAAAACTACACCGGGGTTAGGGAAAACTACACCGGGGTAGGGGAAAACTACACCGGGGTTAGGGAAAACTACACCGGGGTTAGGGAAAACTACACCGGGGTTAGGGAAAACTACACCGGGGTTAGGGAAAACTACACCGGGGTTAGGAAAACTACACCGGGGTTAGGGAAACTACACCGGGGTTAGGGAAAACTACACCGGGGTTAGGAAAACTACACCGGGGTTAGGGAAAACTACACCGGGGTTAGGAAAACTACACCGGGGTGAGGAAAACTACACCGGGGTTAGGGAAACTACACCGGGGTTAGGGAAAACCTTCTCCTCAAACACAGTACTGGACCAACCAGGGTTTGACTAAACCTCTCCACTGTCAGAGCATTTTCCCAGAAAGACATGTGAAGGCTTACCTAGTCCCTTCTGTCCAGGGTTCTTGGCGAAGTTGAAGGTGAACTGATAGAAGTCTTTAAACTTGGCCGTGTCTTTGACTTCCTGTTCTAGTCTGGGGAGCAGAGCCTTCAGCTTCTCTGGACTGTCACAGCTACGGAGCGCACACACACACACACACACACACACACACACACACACACACACCTTCTTATTGGAGTCAGCTAATACCTGCCCGACCTCCGTTTCAAAACGTTTAGTTGTCCAATAACAACACCTGCTTTCATTTTACATTTCAAAACATTTAGAAAAATGTTTCCTACTGAAGAGTGAACACAAGTGCGTGGCGCAGAAAGATGACATCACAGAAAGCTAGCTCACCCCAGCTCGGCCATGCCGTCGAGGAACTCCTTCCTGCTGAACTCACACTGTGTGGCAGCACGGAACTTCCAGGCCACCACCAGAACACTCCTACTGGCCGGGTCCAGGGTGAGGTCATCACAGAACAGCTGGATCCCATCGATACCGATCTTATTGTCATCCTGGGGGTCTGGAGAGGAACAACACCACAACACAGATACATTACACTGCTACATTACACATCTTATTGTCCTCCTGGGGGTCTGGAGAGGAACAACACCACAACACAGATACATTACACTGCTACATTACACATCTTATTGTCCTCCTGGGGGTCTGGAGAGGAACACAACAGATACATTACACTGCTACATTACACATCTTATTGTCATCCTGGGGGTCTGGAGAGGAACAACACAGATACATTACACTGCTACATTACACATCTTATTGTCCTCCTGGGGGTCTGGAGAGGAACAACACCACAACACAGATACATTACACTGCTACATTACACATCTTATTGTCCTCCTGGGGGTCTGGAGAGGAACACAACAGATACATTACACTGCTACATTACACATCTTATTGTCCTCCTGGGGGTCTGGAGAGGAACAACACAGATACATTACACTGCTACATTACACATCTTATTGTCCTCCTGGGGGTCTGGAGAGGAACACCACAACACAGATACATTACACTGCTACATTACACATCTTATTGTCCTCCTGGGGGTCTGGAGAGGAACAACACCACAACACAGATACATTACACTGCTACATTACACATCTTATTGTCATCCTGGGGGTCTGGAGAGGAACAACACAGATACATTACACTGCTACATTACACATCTTATTGTCATCCTGGGGGTCTGGAGAGGAACAACACCACAACACAGATACATTACACTGCTACATTACACATCTTATTGTCCTCCTGGGGGTCTGGAGAGGAACAACACAACAACACAGATACATTACACTGCTACATTACACATCTTATTGTCCTCCTGGGGGTCTGGAGAGGAACAACACAGATACATTACACTGCTACATTACACATCTTATTGTCCTCCTGGGGGTCTGGAGAGGAACACCACCACAACACAGATACATTACACTGCTACATTACACACAAACTCTGTTCTTCATTTACACCCACAGAGCACAGTACACACCTAATCCTAACACTCTCCCTCTCCCCAGTACACACACCTCTCCCCAGTACACACACCTCTCCCCAGTACACACACCTCTCCCCAGTACACACACCTCTCCCCAGTACACACACCTCTCCCCAGTACACACACCTCTCCCCAGTACACACACCTCTCCCCAGTACACACACACACACACACCTCTCCCCAGTACACACACACCTCTCCCCAGTACACACACACACACCTCTCCCCAGTACACACACACCTCTCCCCAGTACACACACACCTCTCCCCAGTACACACACACACCTCTCCCCAGTACACACCTCTCCCCAGTACACACACACACACACACACACACAACTCTCTCCAGTACACACACACCTCTCTCCAGTACACACACCTCTCTCCAGTACACACACACCTCTCCCCAGTACACACACACCTCTCCCCAGTACACACACCTCTCCCCAGTACACACACCTCTCCCCAGTACACACACCTCTCCCCAGTACACACACACACACCTCTCCCCAGTACACACACACACACACACACACCTCTCCCCAGTACACACACACACACACACACCTCTCCCCAGTACACACCTCTCCCCAGTACACACACACACACACACACACACAACTCTCTCCAGTACACACACACCTCTCCCCAGTACACACACACACCTCTCTCCAGTACACACACACACACCTCTCTCCAGTACACACACACACACCTCTCTCCAGTACACACACACACCTCTCTCCAGTACACACACACACCTCTCTCCAGTACACACACCTCTCTCCAGTACACACACCTCTCTCCAGTACACACACCTCTCCCCAGTACACACACCTCTCCCCAGTACACACACCTCTCCCCAGTACACACACCTCTCCCAGTACACACACACACACACACACACACACACACCTCTCCCCAGTACACACACACCTCTCCCCAGTACACACACACACACACACACACACACACACACACACACACACACCTCTCCCCAGTACACACACACACACACACACACCTCTCCCCAGTACACACACCTCTCCCCAGTACACACACCTCTCCCCAGTACACACACCTCTCCCCAGTACACACACCTCTCCCCAGTACACACACCTCTCCCCAGTACACACACCTCTCCCCAGTACACCACCTCTCTCCAGTACACACACACACACACACCACACACACCTCCCCCAGTACACACACCTCTCCCCAGTACACACACACACACACACAACTCTCCCCAGTACACACACCTCTCCCCAGTACACACACCTCTCCCCAGTACACACACCTCTCCCCAGTACACACACCTCTCCCCAGTACACACACACACACACACACACCTCTCCCCAGTACACACACACCTCTCCCCAGTACACACACACACCTCTCCCCAGTACACACACACACCTCTCCCCAGTACACACACCTCTCTCCAGTACACACACACCTCTCCCCAGTACACACACCTCCCCAGTACACACACCTCTCCCCCTCTTCCTCTCTCCAGTACACACACCTCTCCCCAGTACACACACACCTCTCCCCAGTACACACACACCTCTCCCCTCTTCCTCTCCCCAGTACACACACACACCTCTCCCCTCTTCCCAGTACACACACCTCTCCCCTCTTCCTCTCCCCAGTACACACACCTCTCCCTCTCCCCAGTACACACACCTCTCCCTCTTCCTCTCCCCAGTACACACACCTCTCCCTCTTCCTCTCCCCAGTACACACATCTCTCCCCCTCTTCCTCTCCCCAGTACACACACCTCTCCCCCTCTTCCTCTCTCCAGTACACACACCTCTCCCCTCTTCCTCTCCCCAGTACACACACCTCTCCCCCTCTTCCTCTCTCCAGTACACACACCTCTCCCCCTCTTCCTCTCTCCAGTACACACACCTCTCCCCCTCTTCCTCTCTCCAGTACACACACCTCTCCCCCTCTTCCTCTCTCCAGTACACACACCTCTCCCCCTCTTCCTCTCTCCAGTACACACACCTCTCCCCCTCTTCCTCTCTCCAGTACACACACACCTCTCCCCCTCTTCCTCTCTCCAGTACACACACTACACACCTCTCCCCTCTCCTCTCCCCAGTACACACACTACACCCCTCTACCATCCTCTCTCCCCAGTACACACACTACACCCCCTCTACCATCTCTCTCCCCAGTACACACACTACACCCCCCTCTTCCATCCCCTCTCCCCAGTACACACACTACACCCCCTCTTCCATCCCCTCTCCCCAGTACACACACTACACCCCCTCTACCATCTCTCTCCCCAGTACACACACTACACCCCCTCTACCATCTCTCTCCCCAGTACACACACTACACCCCCTCTTCCATCCCTCTCCCCAGTACACACACTACACCCCCTCTTCCATCCCCTCTCCCCAGTACACACACTACACCCCCTCTACCATCTCTCTCCCCAGTACACACACTACACCCCCTCTACCATCTCTCCCCAGTACACACACTACACCCCCTCTACCATCACTCTCCCCAGTACATACACTACACCCCCTCTTCCATCTCTCTCCCCAGTACACACACTACACCCCCTCTACCATCCCTCTCCCCAGTACACACACTACACCCCCTCTACCATCTCTCTCCCCAGTACACACACTACACCCCCTCTACCACCTCTCTCCCCAGTACACACACTACACCCCCTCTTCCACCCCCTCCCCAGTACACACACTACACCCCCTCTTCCATCTCTCTCCCCAGTACACACACTACACCCCCTCTTCCATCCCCTCTCCCCAGTACACACACTACACCCCCTCTTCCATCCCCTCTCCCAGTACACACACTACACCCCCTCTACCAT
>NC_042995.1:11115839-11123339 GCF_901001165.1 Salmo trutta | reverse complement strand
ACAGCATCTTTAGACAGAGAGGGTTGTCTGAGTCCTGCCAGTCCATGACAGCACGGTGTTCTGTTCATCACATCCTTCTGACTGGAAACTTGACTTTGTTCACAACCTGCACTCCCCAAAATATTGTACATCTATATAGAATCATACGCCATGTATGGGAGCCTGAGGGACAATCCGTTAGAAACGGGAAATACATCGGTGTCGAGATGACCAGATCGTGATGTTAACATTCCGCAATGATGTAAACGGTCGTCGGGACCGATAACGGAACGGGATCAATAACACACACTGGCAGCAGGCATTACATCACTCATCACCGTGAGCAAGGCACAGCGTGAAAAAACAACAACCGTTTCTCCTGGAAACAACGGCGGGGTTGGTACACAACCACGGAGTCCCTTCGAATCAGAACAGTGTCTATGTCGGTGCAGTGCGAGATGGCTAGAACCGTGAATATACAACTGCCCGCCCGTCTTGCAGACCTGACCCTATCCTCTCGCTCTGGACCCGCCCGTCTTGCAGACCTGACCCTATCCTCTCGCTCTGGACCCGCCCGTCTTGCAGACCTGACCCTATCCTCTCGCTCTGGACCCGCCCGATGGTAGCGGCCATTGGCGGCGCCCTCTCCCGCGACCCAGTTCCCAAGCCAGCGCGTACGGACAGCCCCTCTCTGTTCCAACGCAAAGGCGACATACCAACCAGGGAAAAAGGTAAGTGTTGCAAGTGCGGGTGTCCACGCTCACAATAACAACTGACCTTCCATTTCCCTCATAAATTGCAACAGTGAACGATACACTGGCAATGCGACACTGCCAGAGGACACCCCGTTTCCCGTTATAGAGAGCCTTCATAGCGTGACTCCCAAAACATTTCCAGCTATACACTTCGTACCATGGGTTTGTTCACTAGTTTATGTTTATCCTTTTGATCTTACCTACCATTTTATCACCCTCTGTTTGGCCAACTTGATATCCCAATACCCCTTGTACGCCTGCGCGGGAGGTCAGCGCTACCGCAAGGGAAAGTTTGGGTCTAAACTGGGACTTGTAGTTCTTGGGATAATCAGTGGTCGTGGTGAAGTTGTGGCCTTGTTCTGTGCTCTTCTGAACATGGATAGTGATGACATTGTATGCATATAAACAGTTGCATAAAATGTTAATTATGTAAAATAATGCTATTAATCGCAGGTAAAAATGTACTTGCACAATGCTATTGACTAGCTGTGATGAGTTTATGTTCATGGTCTATAGAGCTAGTACAGTAGCTAAATAAAGCAGTCAAACAACTTTATAACTGTAGATTTTTCCAAGAAGGGCAGTTACTTGTGAAAAACGCCACCTGATAAAACTACATATCCCAGATATCCGCGCAGATATCCAACCAATCGTTGTGATTTGTTTCGGAAGTGAAGTGAAAAATAACTACAATGTAACATTTTATTACGGTATCGCAAACTTAATTCACCACAAACAACTTGATTAAAATGTTGTTAACATGTTACGAGAAATTCGACTTCAAATTCTCATTTTGTGGAGCTTACTGTCAATGTTGACGAAGTTAGAAAAGTTCGGAGCCGTCCTACCTGACGTTAGTTAGTTAGCATTAGCCATCAAGCTAACCTAGTAGGCGCGAGCAGGTTTGACAGCTTTCAGCATTCATATCTAACCTTCCTAAAACATCGGGCACGCAAATGTCATTTATAAAGAGCAATAGCGCAATATTGAACAATACATTTGACTCAAATGCATACCTGACAGACGTAGCTAAGCCGTTTGTTGCGGTCAACCGTAGGGGTCTTGGAAATGCATGAAGTTTGTCGCCCTGTGTGTAGTTGAATCCCTGCTCTAAGGCTCAACGTTGGCTAGAGCTATGTGGCGATCGGGGAGGGGTGGCATTACAAGAGCACGATTGTTTCCACTCTTCTACTGTGGAGTTTAGGACTGAGAGAGGACGACGTAGCACACTAGCTAGTAGGTAGCTGTCTAACATTTTACCGATTTTATTTACCACGAATTTAAGCATAAAATAGATAGCATACCCGCTGAATATGTACTTCAACATTTAAAACCATGATCAGAACACTGTCAACTGTAACTCCAACCTTGTTTTCTCCAGTGAATGAATGGTCTCTGTACTTCATATGAATATGTAATATTACTGCACAGCTAATGCAAAATACTTGTTGGCTATTTTTGTGTTGTTACGGATGGTTTTCATTATTTAGTGATGTTGGAAATAATTGTATTCTATAAGCCTGTGTGTGTCTACACCTTCATGAACAGTGGTGTCATTGATCAACACAGGTCAGTAGGAGTAGCTGATTCAACCCTGAACTGTGCATGAGGAGGGACATAGGAGTGGTCTGGAATATAAACATAACTAACCCTGACCCATGTACACAAAGGTACTTTGCTGCTAGTATAAATTATAAACGGTTTTTCAAAGCCATAGGTAAAGCATTTGTGCAGTCTTTGGCCTCCATTTTATTGTTGACTCAGTGTGGTGTGACCTGCTTCTTCCCGGAGCTAGCCCGGGCTGTCAGCTGTGTGTGGTGAGGCAGGTAAGTCAGGTGAGATGTGTTCTAGAAGGATATAGGTCAGGTAGTTGTTCCTGAACAGTTGTTTGAGCAGGTATGAGCCCCGCCCTATCCTCTCTATGGAACTAACCTCTGGTGATTCCTCTGGCTGCGAAACATTCATACAGTCTGTGTGTGTTGGGTTTGTTATCATAGCCTTTCTCTTCTCCTGTCTGCCACCAGCCTCTCTCAGTCCATAGTCTTTGTTCTCTCCATTCCTGCTCATAGTCTTTCTTCTCTCTCTCCTCTCCCTCTCTCACCCCCCCCCCCCCTCTCCCTCTCTGCCCCTCTCTCTTTCTCTGAAGGGGCAGCAGCAGTAGTAGGTTGGATGCGGGTTGTGTGTGCGGTGCTGTGCCTTGGCCTTGTAGGGGCGCTGCAGCGGGACCAGGTAGCTCAACATGCCATCAAGCTGCATCGGGGCAGGAGTGCCGTGGCCAAGCACGCTTGGAGCTGGGTGTCTGATAACTGCCGGCGCCTGGGCAGCCTCATCCGACAGAAGAACACAGCCATTAAGAAGCTAGCTGTGGCTGCAGCCGCTGTGGGGCGAGACCACTCCCTCTCAGATCCAGAGAGACTCTTCCAGGTGGGCGCCAGAGTAAAATGGACCGTTTAGCTCCATACCCTGACCCTAATCCTACCGGACCCTAACTCTTAGTCAATCTAACTATTTTTGGCTCAATATGGTTATTACCTTGTTATTAGAGAGACTCTAATAACTTGTTATTACCTTGTTATTAGAGAGACTACCTGGTTATTACCTTGTTATTAGAGAGACTCTAATAACTTGTTATTACCTTGTTATTAGAGAGACTACCTGGTTATTACCTTGTTATTAGAGAGACTACCTGGTTATTACCTTGTTATTAGAGAGACTTAACTTGTTACCTGGTTATTGCCTTGTTATTAGAGACTCTTATTAACTTGTTAGTACCTTGTTATTAGAGACTCTAACTTGTTATTACCATGATATTAGAGAGACTAATAACTTGTTATTAGAGAGACTAATAACTTGTTATTACCTTGTTATTAGAGAGACTCAAATACCTTGTTATTACCTTGTTATTAGAGAGACTCAAATACCTTGTTATTACCTTGTTATTAGAGAGACTCAAATACCTTGTTATTACTTTGTTATTAGAGAGACTCAAATACCTTGTTATTACCTTGTTATTAGAGAGACTCAAATACCTTGTTATTACCTTGTTATTAGAGACTCTAACTTGTTATTACCTTGTTATTTATTAGAGAGACTAAGAACTTGTTATTACCTCGTTATTAGAGCGACTTTCCAGGTGAGCTTTTTAACCCCATCTCACCCTAACCCGGTACTTAACTTGGACAGGAGCTCACCTGAGCTGAGTACCGGCACCTCAAATGTTCTACTGCTGGAGCTCCTGCACCTCTATAGCAGTGGCTCCCAACCTTTTTGGGTTACTGTTACCGGAGTACCCCTGAAGTATCCCCTTGTGCATTTTACCAGTAGGCCTATTACCACATGGGTCTCCTCAAGTACCCTCTGTGGATAGGCCAAGTACCCGGTGTGGATAGGCCAGGTACCCGGTGTGGATAGGCCAAGTACCCCGTGTGGATAGGTCAAGTACCCCGTGTGGATAGGCCAAGTACCCCGTGTGGATAGGCCAAGTAAATCCTGTGCATAGGCCAAGTATCCCCTGTGGAAAGGCCAAGTATCCCCTGTGGAAAGGCCAAGTATCCCCTGTGGAAAGGCCAAGTATCCCCTGTGGAAAGGCCAAGTATCCCCTGTGGAAAGGCCAAGTATCCCCTGTGGGGATAGGCCAAGTACCCAGTGTGGATAGGCCAAGTACCCCGTGTGGATAGGCCAAGTACCCGGTGTGGATAGGCCAAGTACCCGGTGTGGATAGACCAAGTACCCCGTGTGGATAGGCCAAGTACCCCGTGTGGATAGGCCAAGTACCCCGTGTGGATAGGCCAAGTACCCCCTGTGGATAGACCAAGTACCCCGTGTGGATAGGCCAAGTACCCCCTGTGGATAGACCAAGTACCCCGTGTGGATTGGCCAAATACCCCGTGTGGATAGGCCAAGTACCCCGTGCGGATAGACCAAGTACCCCGTGCGGATAGACCAAGTACCCCGTGCGGATAGACCAAGTACCCCGTGCGGATAGACCAAGTACCCCGTGTGGATATACAAAGTACCCCGTGTGGATAGACCAAGTACCCCGTGCGGATAGACCAAGTACCCCGTGCGGATAGACCAAGTACCCCGTGCGGATAGACCAAGTACCCCGTGTGGATAGACCAAGTACCCCGTGTGGATAGGTCAAGTACCCCGTGTGGATAGGCCAAGTACCCCGTGTGGATAGGCCAAGTAAATCCTGTGCATAGGCCAAGTATCCCCTGTGGAAAGGCCAAGTATCCCCTGTGGAAAGGCCAAGTATCCCCTGTGGAAAGGCCAAGTATCCCCTGTGGGGATAGGCCAAGTATCCCCTGTGGGGATAGGCCAAGTACCCAGTGTGGATAGGCCAAGTACCCCGTGTGGATAGGCCAAGTACCCCTGTGGATAGACCAAGTATCCCGTGTGGATTGGCCAAATACCCCGTGTGGATAGGCCAAGTACCCCGTGTGGATAGGCCAAGTACCCCGTGTGGATAGGTCAAGTACCCCGTGTGGATAGGCCAAGTACCCCGTGTGGATAGGCCAAGTAAATCCTGTGCATAGGCCAAGTATCCCCTGTGGAAAGGCCAAGTATCCCCTGTGGAAAGGCCAAGTATCCCCTGTGGAAAGGCCAAGTATCCCCTGTGGAAAGGCCAAGTATCCCCTGTGGGGATAGGCCAAGTATCCCCTGTGGGGATAGGCCAAGTACCCAGTGTGGATAGGCCAAGTACCCCGTGTGGATAGGCCAAGTACCCCTGTGGATAGACCAAGTATCCCGTGTGGATTGGCCAAATACCCCGTGTGGATAGGCCAAGTACCCCGTGTGGATAGGCCAAGTACCCCATGTGGATAGGCCAAGTACCCCGTGTGGATAGGCCAAGTACCCTCTGTGGATAGGCCAAGTACCCCGTGTGGATAGGCCAAGTACCCCCTGTGGATAGACCAAGTACCCCGTGTGGATTGGCCAAATACCCCGTGTGGATAGGCCAAGTACCCCGTGCGGATAGACCAAGTACCCCGTGCGGATAGACCAAGTACCCCGTGCGGATAGACCAAGTACCCCGTGCGGATAGACCAAGTACCCCGTGCGGATATACAAAGTACCCCGTGTGGATAGACCAAGTACCCCGTGCGGATAGACCAAGTACCCCGTGCGGATAGACCAAGTACCCCGTGCGGATAGACCAAGTACCCCGTGCGGATAGACCAAGTACCCCGTGCGGATAGACCAAGTACCCCGTGTGGATATACAAAGTACCCCGTGTGGATAGACCAAGTACCCCGTGTGGATAGGCCAAGTGCCCCGTGTGGATAAGCCAAGTACCCCGTGTGGATAGACCAAGTACCCCGTGTGGATAGGCCAAGTACCCCGTGTGGATAGACCAAGTACCCCTGGTTGGGAACCACTGCTCAATAGAATATTAGCTCAACAGTATTGTGGAGCTCCTGCACCTAAATATAAACAGTAACAGCACCCAAAATGAGTACCGACACTTATTTTACTCCAAGTCCAGCACTGCCCTGACCCCAACCCTAACCTGAACCTTTCTCTGGAGTAATATGTTAATAAACATAACTGAACCTTCATATGACCAAGCCAGGGCACTGTTTAGTCAAAACTGACCTTTTAAAATGACTCTTAGTATCCAGATGTGTGTAAATAAAGGAGAGGAAACTACTTTAGAATATTGAGGTGCAGTCCTGGTCTCACCCATCTTACCTTCTCTATCCCATGTCTGCCAAGTGCACAGTCTGGTTGTGTTCCTGGTTGTGTTCCTGGTTGTGTTCCAGGTTGTGTTCCTGGTTGTGTTCCTGGTTGTGTTCCTGGTTGCGTTCCAGGTTGCGTTCCAGGTTGTGTTCCTGGTTGTGTTCCAGGTTGTGTTCCAGGTTGCGTTCCTGGTTGCGTTCCAGGTTGTGTTCCTGGTTGTGTTCCAGGTTGCGTTCCTGGTTGTGTTCCTGGTTGCATTCCAGGTTGTGTTCCAGGTTGTGTCCCAAACAGCACCCTGTTCCCTGTGTAGTACACTACTTCTGACCAGAGTTGTATGTCCCCTTGTCCAGGTGCACGCAACAGGAGGCAGCTGAGGGGAGGACGGCTCACAATAATGGCCGCGACTGCACAAATGGAAGGGAATGAAACACCTGGAAACCATGGAAACCATGTGTTTGATGTATTTGATACCATTCCACTGATTCAGATCCAGTCATTACCACGAGCCCGTCCTCCCCAATTAAGGTGCCCACAGCTTCCTGTGGTGTACACTCTGAAGGGTCCTAGTCTAGTGTCCTCTCTCTTCTCTCCCCCGTCCAATGGTCCTAGTCTAGTGTCCTCTCTCTTCTCTCCCCCGTCCAAGGGTCCTAGTCTAGTGTCCTCTCTCTCCCCCGTCCAAGGGTCCTAGTCTAGTGTCCTCTCTCTTCTCTCTCCCCCGTCCAAGGGTCCTAGTCTAGTGTCCTCTCTCTTCTCTCTCCCCCGTCCAAGGGTCCTAGTCTAGTGTCCTCTCTCTTCTCTCTCCCCCGTTCAAGGGTCCTAGTCTAGTGTCCTCTCTCTTCTCTCTCCCTCGTTCAAGGGTTCTAGTCTAGTGTCCTCTCTCTTCTCTCTCCCTCGTCCAAGGGTCCTAGTCTAGTGTCCTCTCTCTTCTCTCTCCCCTGTCCAGGTTCACACTCTGGAGGTGTTCCAGAAGGAGCTGAATGAGAGCGAACGCTCAGTCTTCCAGGCGGTGGTGGGCCTGCAGAGGGCGCTGCAGGGAGACTACAGGGACGTGGTTAACATGAAGGAGAGCAGCCATCAGAGACTG
>NC_042995.1:11090839-11113339 GCF_901001165.1 Salmo trutta | reverse complement strand
TCATATAGAGGACAACAATAAACAGGTTCATCAACAACAACAAACACAGGCCATATAGAGGACAACAATAAACAGGTTCATCAACAACAAACACAAAGGCCATATAGAGGACAACAATAAACAGGTTCATCAACAACAACAAACTCATAGGCCATATAGAGGACAACAATAAACAGGTTCATCAACAACAACAAACTCATAGGCCATATAGAGGACAACAATAAACAGGTTCATCAACAACAACAAACACATAGGCCATTGTCGTGTCTTTGGCTATGCCGGATTAACTGATATGACATGCTATTCTATAAAATCCTTTCTCTGTAATTAATATTACCTGATTAAGCTAATCATGTAAATGTAATTAACTAGAAAGTCGGGGCACCACGGAAGAACGTTTATAGAGCCGTTATCTTCCAAATAAACTCTTAAAAGACTTAACAATAAACAACAATAAACAGCTTCATCAACAAACACATAGGTCATATAGAGGACAACAATAAACAGGTTCATCAACAACAAACACATAGGTCATATAGAGGACAACAATAAACAGGTTCATCAACAACAACAAACACATAGGCCATATAGAGGACCACGTCCTTGATGACAAACGGTCAGAATAGGAAGTGCTGATCTAGGATCATTCTCCCTTTTTAGAGCATAATGAATCAGACTGTTTGGACAGGGAGGACCTGATTCCAGATCAGCAGTCTGAGAGGCTGTATAAAGGCAGGCCCTGATGTGCTGCTTTGGGGCTGTTATGTATTGTATTAAAGGCGCTGTTATACCAGTAGAGTTATTATCAGGATTGTGATCAGATGAATGGAGTGCACGTAGCCAACGTGGAGGCAGTGCTGAGAGTGGAGGAGGAGGAGGAAGACGGAGGGAAAAGAAGAAGGAACGCGTCAAGGAGAGGTGGAGAGGTGGAGGACGACGTGGGACTGAGCATGCTCATCGACTCCCAGAACAACCAGTATGTTCTGACCAAGCCCAGAGACTCCACCATGCCCCGCTCCGATCAACACTTCATCAAGGTCAGTACCAACTTTAACCCCTGAACGCTAATGATCCTATACATGTAATGACTGTCCTATGAATCCAGCTGTAATCTGACCATATGAAGACTGTCCTATGAATCCAGCTGTAATCTGACCATATGAAGACTGTCCTATGAATCCAGCTGTAATCTGACCATATGAAGACTGTCCTATGAATCCAGCTGTAATCTGACCATATGAAGACTGTCCTATGAGTCCAGCTGTAATCTGACCATATGAAGACTGTCCTATGAATCCAGCTGTAATCTGACCATATGAAGACTGTCCTAAAACTTCAGCTGTAATCTGACTATATGAAGACTGTCCTATGAGTCCAGCTGTAATCTGACTATATGAAGACGGTCCTAAAACTTCAGCTGTATTCTGACCATATGAAGACTGTCCTATGAGTTCAGCTGTAATCTGACCATATGAAGACTGTCCTAAAACTTCAGCTGTAATCTGACCATATGAAGACTGTCCTATAAATCCAGCTGTAATCTGACCATATGAAGACTGTCCTATGAATCCAGCTGTAATCTGACCATATGAAGACTGTCCTATGAGTCCAGCTGTAATCTGACCATATGAAGACTGTCCTATGAATCCAGCTGTAATCTGACCATATGAAGACTGTCCTATGAGTCCAGCTGTAATCTGACCATATGAAGACTGTCCTATGAGTCCAGCTGTAATCTGACCATATGAAGACTGTCCTATGAATCCAGCTGTAATCTGACCATATGAAGACTGTCCTATGAGTCCAGCTGTAATCTGACCATATGAAGACTGTCCTAAAACTTCAGCTGTAATCTGACCATATGAAGACTGTCCTATGAGTCCAGCTGTAATCTGACTATATGAAGACTGTCCTATGAGTCCAGCTGTAATCTGACCATATGAAGACTGTCCTAAAACTTCAGCTGTAATCTGACCATATGAAGACTGTCCTATGAGTCCAGCTGTAATCTGACTATATGAAGACTGTCCTATGAATCCAGCTGTAATCTGACCATATGAAGACTGTCCTATGAGTCCAGCTGTAATCTGACCATATGAAGACTGTCCTATGAGTCCAGCTGTAATCTGACCATATGAAGACTGTCCTATGAGTCCAGCTGTAATCTGACCATATGAAGACTGTCCTATGAGTCCAGCTGTAATCTGACCATATGAAGACTGTCCTATGAATCCAGCTGTAATCTGACCATATGAAGACTGTCCTATGAGTCCAGCTGTAATCTGACCATATGAAGACTGTCCTATGAGTCCAGCTGTAATCTGACCATATGAAGACTGTCCTATGAATCCAGCTGTATTCTGACCATATGAAGACTGTCCTATGAATCCAGCTGTAATCTGACCATATGAAGACTGTCCTATGAATCCAGCTGTAATCTGACCATATGAAGACTGTCCTATGAATCCAGCTGTATTCTGACCATATGAAGACTGTCCTATGAGTCCAGCTGTAATCTGACCATATGGGTCTTCAAATGAAACTACAATTTTGCACAATTCTAATCTGTGTCCCTGTGGTGTCCTGTCCTGTTGTCTGTGATTGGCTGGTCAGGACCTGGTCTCCGTAGTGATGCTGTCTCTGCCATGTGGTTGGCTGTGCACTATGATGGGCCTGCCCCCCATGTTTGGTTACATCATCTGTGGAGTCCTCCTGGGTCCCTCTGGACTCAACAGCATCAAGGTGAGACATACGTCTGTCTGTCTGTCTGTCTGTCTGTCTGTCTGTCTGTCTGTCTGTCTGTCTGTCTGTCTGTCTGTCTGTCTGTCTGTCTGTCTGTCTGTCTGTCTGTCTGTCTGTCTGTCTGTCTGTCTGTCTGTCTGTGTGTGTGTGTGTGTGTGTGTGTGTGTGTGTGTGAGAGAGTAATGTATCTCTGTGCAATCTATGGTTCAGGTTGTGTGTGTGTGTGTGTGTGTGTGTGTGTGTGTGTGTGTGTGTGTGTGTGTGTGTGTGTGTGAGAGTAATGTATCTCTGTGCAGTCTATGGTTCAGGGTGTGTGTGTGTGTGTGTGTGTGTGTGTGTGTGTGTGTGTGTGTGTGTGTGTGTGTGTGTGTGTGTGTGTGTGTGTGTGTGTGTGTGTGTGTGTGTGTGTGTGTGAGAGAGTAATGTATCTCTGTGCAGTCTATGGTTCAGGTTGTGTGTGTGTGTGTGTGGTGTGTGAGAGAGAGTAATGTATCTCTGTACAGTCTATGGTTCAGGTTGTGTGTGTGTGTGTGTGTGTGTGTGTGTGTGTGTGTGTGTGTGTGTGTGTGTGTGTGAGAGAGAGAGAGTAATGTATCTCTGTGCAGTCTATGGTTCAGGGTGTGTGTGTGTGAGAGAGAGAGAGTAATGTATCTCTGTGCAGTCTGTGGTTCAGGGTGTGTGTGTGTGTGTGTGTGTGTGTGTGTGTGTGTGTGTGTGTGTGTGTGTGTGTGTGTGTGTGTGTGAGAGAGTAATGTATCTCTGTGCAGTCTATGGTTCAGGTTGTGTGTGTGTGTGTGTGTGTGTGTGTGTGTGTGAGAGAGTAATGTATCTCTGTGCAGTCTATTGTTCAGGTTGTGTGTGTGTGTGTGTGTGTGTGTGTGTGTGTGTGTGTGTGTGTGTGTGAGAGAGTAATGTATCTCTGTGCAGTCTATGGGTCAGGTTGTGTGTGTGTGTGTGTGTGTGTGTGTGTGTGTGAGAGAGAGAGAGTAATGTATCTCTGTGCAGTCTATGGTTCAGGTTGTGTGTGTGTGTGTGTGTGTGTGTGTGTGTGTGTGTGTGTGTGTGTGTGTGTGTGTGTGTGTGTGTGTGTGTGTGTGTGTGTGTGTGTGTGAGAGAGTAATGTATCTCTGTGCAGTCTATGGTTCAGGTTGAGACGTTGGGAGAGTTGGGAGTGTTCTTCACTCTCTTCGTGGTCGGTCTGGAGTTCTCCCCAGAGCGACTTCGGAAGGTAGGCTGCCCCCCCCCCACACACACACACACACACAGCGGTATTTTCCATCAGATATTAGCCTACGTTCTTGAAATAGCAAAAACTATTAAAGGCCCAGTGCAGACAAAAATGTGAATTCCCTGTGTTTTGTATTTATTTCCACACTATGAGGGTGGAATAATACTGTGAAATTGATGATGATGCCCTTTTAGTGTAACAGCTGTTTAAAAACACTGCCTGTTTTGGTGGGATGGAGTTTTGGCCTGCCGGGTGACATCACCAGACTGGAAATGACTTAACACTGGTGTGAAGTGTGTAACTCTGACCTACATTTTCACAGTGTGACTCAGAAACCCACATTCTTACATTCTTTCACCAGCTCAGTCTCAGCAGAGACCAACGTCTAACTCTCTCTCCCTTGTCTCTGCTCTTCATTTGGTTAGCTATCTGTTTATCACACATTTTCTCTCCTTATCAGTCTTCTTGCTTCTCTCTCTCTCCCTCCCCTCTCTTCTCTCCCTCCCTCTCTCTCTCTCCCTCCCTCTCTTCTCTCTCTCTCTCCCTCCCTCTCTTCTCTCCCTCCCTCTCTTCTCTCTCTCTCCCTCCCTCTCTCTCTCTCTCTCCCTCTTTTTCTCTCTCTCTCTCTCTCCCTCCCTCTTCTCTTCTCTCTCTCTCTCCCCTCTCTTCTCTCTCTCTCTCCCTCCCTCCCTCTCTCCCTCCTCTCTTCTCTCTCTCTCTCTCTTTCCCTCTCTTCTCTCTCTCTCTCCCTCCCTCTCTCTTCTCTCTCTCCCTCCCTCTCTTCTCTCTCCCTCCCTCCCTCCCTCTCTTTCTCTCTCTCTCCCTCCCTCTCTTCTCTCTCTCTCTCCCTCCCTCCCTCTCTTCTCTGGAACGTGTCCTAATAAGATAATTATATTGTCTTCGTTTCCAGAGTTGAAGACCATTTTATTTGTGTGGACGTGTTGAACTATTCTTGTCACAATAGTAAACAAATGAACAGTTGACCAACGGGGACATTTTGTTGGTCCCCATGAGCTTAAATGCTATTTCTAGGGGGTTTAGGGTTAAGGTTGGAATTAGTGTTAGGGTTAAGAGCTAGGGTTACTTTTAGGGTTAGAAGCTGGGGTTAGGTTTTTGGGTTAAGGTTAAGGTAACGGTTAGAGAAAGGGTTAGGGTATGGTTTTTGGGTTAGGGTAAGGGTCAGGTTTTTGGGTTAGGGTAAGGTTAGGGTTAGAGTAAGGGTCAGGTTTTTGGGTTAAGGTTAAGGTTAGGGTTAGAGTAAGGGTCAGGTTTTTGGGTTAAGTTAAGGGTTAGGGGTTAGGGAAAATAGGATTTTGAATGGGACTGAATTGTGTGTCCCCACAAGGTTAGTTGTTCAAGACTGTGTGTGTTAGAACTGGTGACTTGGTCATTAGTCTTCCTTGTATATTTAACATGTGTACTGTCCTATGCGTGTGTATATTTAACATGTGTACTGTCCTATGCGTGCGTATATTTAACATGTGTACTGTTCTATGCGTGTGTATATTTAACGTGTGTACTGTTCTATGCGTGTGTATATTTAACATGTGTACTGTCCTATGCGTGTGTATATTTAACATGTGTACTGTCCTATGCGTGTGTATATTTAACATGTGTGTACTGTCCTATGCGTGTGTATATTTAACGTGTGTACTGTCCTATGCGTGTGTATATTTAACATGTGTACTGTCCTATGCGTGTGTATATTTAACATGTGTACTGTCCTATGCGTGCGTATATTAACATGTTACTGTGTCTATCGTGGGTATATTTAACCTGTTAGTTCTATGCGTGTGTATATTTAACATGTGTACTGTCCTATGCGTGTGTATATTTAACATGTGTACTGTCCTATGCGTGTGTATATTTAACATGAGTGTACTGTCCTATGCGTGTGTATATTTAACATGTGTACTGTCCTATGCGTGTGTATATTTAACGTGTGTACTGTCCTATGCGTGTGTATATTTAACATGTGTACTGTCCTATGCGTGTGTATATTTAACATGATTGTACTGTCCTATGGCGTGTGTATATTTAACATGTGTACTGTCCTATGCGTGTGTATATTAACATGTGTACTGTCCTATGCGTGTGTATATTTAAACGTGTGTACTGTCCTATGCGTGTGTATATTTAACATGTGTGTACTGTCCTATGCGTGTGTATATTTAACATGTGTACTGTCCTATGCGTGTGTATATTTAACATGTGTACTGTCCTATGCGTGTGTATATTTAACGTGTGTACTGTCCTATGCGTGTGTATATTTAACATGTGTACTGTCCTATGCGTGTGTATATTTAACATGTGTACTGTCCTATGCGTGTGTATATTTAACATGTGTACTGTCCTATGCGTGTGTATATTTAACGTGTGTACTGTCCTATGCGTGTGTATATTTAACATGTGTACTGTCCTATGCGTGTGTATATTTAACATGTGTACTGTCCTATGCGTGTGTATATTTAACGTGTGTACTGTCCTATGCGTGTGTATATTTAACGTGTGTACTGTCCTATGCGTGTGTATTTAACGTGTGTATATTTAACGTGTGTACTGTCCTATGCGTGTGTATATTTAACGTGTGTACTGTCCTATGCGTGTGTATATTTAACGTGTGTACTGTCCTATGCGTGTGTATATTTAACGTGTGTACTGTCCTATGCGTGTGTATATTTAACGTGTGTACTGTCCTATGCGTGTGTATATTTAACGTGTGTACTGTCCTATGCGTGTGTATATTTAACGTGTGTACTGTCCTATGCGTGTGTATATTTAACGTGTGTACTGTCCTATGCGTGTGTATATTTAACGTGTGTACTGTCCTATGCGTGTGTATATTTAACGTGTGTACTGTCCTATGCGTGTGTATATTTAACGTGTGTACTGTCCTATGCGTGTGTATATTTAACATGTGTACTGTCCTATGCGTGTGTATATTTAACATGTGTACTGTCCTATGCGTGTGTATACATGTGTACTGTCCTATGCGTGTGTATATTTAACATGTGTACTGTCCTATGCGTGTGTATATTTAACATGTGTACTGTCCTATGCGTGTGTATATTTAACGTGTGTGTACTGTCCTATGCGTGTGTATATTTAACATGTGTACTGTCCTATGCGTGTGTATATTTAACGTGTGTATATTTAACATGTGTACTGTCCTATGCGTGTGTATATTTAACGTGTGTACTGTCCTATGCGTGTGTATATTTAGTGTGTACTGTCCTATGCGTGTGTATATTTAACGTGTGTACTGTCCTATGCGTGTGTATATTTAGTGTGTACTGTCCTATGCGTGTGTATATTTAACGTGTGTACTGTCCTATGCGTGTGTATATTTAACATGTGTACTGTCCTATGCGTGTGTATATTTAACGTGTGTACTGTCCTATGCGTGTGTATATTTAACATGTGTACTGTCCTATGCGTGTGTATATTTAACGTGTGTACTGTCCTATGCGTGTGTATACAGGTGTGGAAGACCTCTGTGCAGGGTTCATGTTACCTCAGTCTGTTGATGGTAGCTACAGGGCTGCTGTGGGGTCAGGTGCTGCATGTCCGTCCCACCCAGACTGTCTTCATCTCCTCCTGTCTCTCTCTATCCTCCACACCACTGGTCTCACGCTTCCTGGCTGGGGGCGCCCGCCCAGACAAGGACGGTATGGAGACTATGGACTGTGTGTGTGTGTGAGAGAGAGAGAGAGAGACACCCAGACAAGGACGGTATGGAGACTACGGACTGTGTGTGTGTGTGAGAGAGAGAGAGAGACACCCAGACAAGGACGGTAGGGAGACTATGGACTGTGTGTGTGTGTGAGAGAGAGAGAGAGACCCAGACAAGGACGGTATGGAGACTACGGACTGTGTGTGAGAGAGAGAGAGAGAGAGAGACACCCAGACAAGGACGGTATGGAGACTACGGACTGTGTGTGTGTGTGAGAGAGAGAGAGAGAGACACCCAGACAAGGACGGTATGGAGACTACGGACTGTGTGTGTGTGTGAGAGAGAGAGAGAGACACCCAGACAAGGACGGTAGGGAGACTATGGACTGTGTGTGTGTGTGAGAGAGAGAGAGAGACCCAGACAAGGACGGTATGGAGACTACGGACTGTGTGTGAGAGAGAGAGAGAGAGAGAGAGACACCCAGACAAGGACGGTATGGAGACTACGGACTGTGTGTGTGTGTGTGAGAGAGAGAGAGAGAGACACCCAGACAAGGACGGTATGGAGACTATGGACTGTGTGTGTGTGAGAGAGAGAGAGACACCCAGACAAGGACGGTATGGAGACTATGGACTGTGTGTGTGTGAGAGAGAGAGAGAGAGAGACACCCAGACAAGGACGGTATGGAGACTACGGACTGTGTGTGTGTGAGAGAGAGAGAGAGAGAGAGAGACACCCAGACAAGGACGGTATGGAGACTACGGACTGTATGTGTGAGAGAGAGAGAGAGAGAGAGAGACACCCAGACAAGGACGGTATGGAGACTACGGACTGTGTGTGTGTGAGAGAGAGAGAGACACCCAGACAAGGACGGTATGGAGACTACGGACTGTGTGTGTGTGAGAGAGAGAGAGAGAGAGACACCCAGACAAGGACGGTATGGAGACTACGGACTGTGTGTGTGTGTGAGAGAGACAGAGACACCCAGACAAGGACGGTATGGAGACTACGGACTGTGTGTGTGAGAGAGAGAGAGAGAGAGAGAGAGACACCCAGACAAGGACGGTATGGAGACTACGGACTGTGTGTGTGTGAGAGAGAGAGACACCCAGACAAGGACGGTATGGAGACTATGGACTGTGTGTGTGAGAGAGAGAGAGAGAGAGACACCCAGACAAGGATGGTATGGAGACTACGGACTGTGTGTGTGAGAGAGAGAGAGACACCCAGACAAGGACGGTATGGAGACTACGGACTGTGTGTGTGAGAGAGAGACACCCAGACAAGGACGGTATGGAGACTACGGACTGTGTGTGTGTGAGAGAGAGAGAGACACCCAGACAAGGACGGTATGGAGACTACGGACTGTGTGTGTGAGAGAGAGACACCCAGACAAGGACGGTATGGAGACTACGGACTGTGTGTGTGAGAGAGAGACACCCAGACAAGGACGGTATGGAGACTACGGACTGTGTGTGTGAGAGAGAGAGAGACACCCAGACAAGGACGGTATGGAGACTACGGACTGTGTGTGTGTGTGTGAGAGAGCGAGAGACACCCAGACAAGGACGGTATGGAGACTACGGACTGTGTGTGTGTGTGAGAGAGAGAGAGAGAGAGAGACACCCAGACAAGGACGGTATGGAGACTATGGACTGTGTGTGTGTGTGAGAGAGAGAGAGAGAGACACCCAGACAAGGATGGTATGGAGACTACGGACTGTGTGTGTGTGTGTGAGAGAGAGAGAGAGAGAGAGACACCCAGACAAGGATGGTATGGAGACTACGGACTGTGTGTGTGAGAGAGAGAGAGAGACACCCAGACACGGACGGTATGGAGACTATGGACTGTGTGTGTGTGAGAGAGAGAGAGAGAGACACCCAGACAAGGATGGTATGGAGACTACGGACTGTGTGTGTGAGAGAGAGAGAGAGAGAGAGACACCCAGACAAGGACGGTATGGAGACTATGGACTGTGTGTGTGTGTGAGAGAGAGAGACCCAGACAAGGACGGTATGGAGACTACGGACTGTGTGTGTGTGAGAGAGAGAGAGACACCCAGACAAGGACGGTATGGAGACTACGGACTGTGTGTGTGTGAGAGAGAGAGAGACACCCAGACAAGGACGGTATGGAGACTACGGACTGTGTGTGTGTGAGAGAGAGAGAGACACCCAGACAAGGACGGTATGGAGACTACGGACTGTGTGTGAGAGAGAGAGAGAGAGAGAGAGAGAGAGAGAGAGAGAGACACCCAGACAAGGACGGTATGGAGACTATGGACTGTGTGTGTGAGAGAGAGAGAGAGAGAGAGACACCCAGACAAGGACGGTATGGAGACTATGGACTGTGTGTGTGTGAGTGAGAGAGAGAGACACCCAGACAAGGACGGTATGGAGACTACGGACTGTGTGTGTGTGTGAGAGAGAGAGAGAGACACCCAGACAAGGACGGTATGGAGACTATGGACTGTGTGTGTGAGAGAGAGAGAGACACCCAGACAAGGACGGTATGGAGACTATGGACTGTGTGTGTGTGAGAGAGAGAGAGAGACAGAGACACCCAGACAAGGACGGTATGGAGACTACGGACTGTGTGTGTGTGAGAGAGAGAGAGACAGAGACACCCAGACAAGGATGGTATGGAGACTACGGACTGTGTGTGTGAGAGAGAGAGACACCCAGACAAGGATGGTATGGAGACTACGGACTGTGTGTGAGAGAGAGAGACACCCAGACAAGGACGGTATGGAGACTACGGACTGTGTGTGTGTGAGAGAGAGAGAGACCCAGACAAGGACGGTATGGAGACTATGTGTGTGTGTGAGAGAGAGAGAGAGAGAGAGAGACACCCAGACAAGGATGGTATGGAGACTACGGACTGTGTGTGTGAGAGAGAGAGAGAGAGAGAGAGACTTGACTTCCAATGCTCTTTATTTTAATGTTAAAGAACCACCTGTCTTTAAATGAGTAACTGGCTACAAACATTAAAACTGTGTGTGTGTGTCTCTGTGTGTGTGTCTCTGTGTGTGTGTCTCTGTGTGTGTGTCTCTGTGTGTGTGTCTCTGTGTGTGTGTGTGTGTCTGTCTGTCTGTCTGTCTGTCTGTCTGTCTGTCTGTCTGTCTGTCTGTCTGTCTGTCTGTGTGTGTGTGTCTGTGTGTGTGTCTGTGTGTGTGTGTGTGTGTGTGTGTAGGGGAGCTGGACTACAGCAGTGTTCTCCTGGGGATGTTGGTGATGCAGGATGTTCAGCTGGGGCTGTTCATAGCCGTCATGCCCACCCTCATACAGGTGTCATCTGGCCACCTGGACAGGTGAGCTAACACACACACACACACACACACACAGCTGTATATGCCCTACGATCTAGACACACCCTGTGTACATATAGTTACTGCTGGGTATACACACCTGCACAGTCTAACTCAACCTGTCCCAAAACTTGTCTCAGGCTAGTGAGGTATGTAGTTCCAAAGATGTGTTAGAAGTTGTAATGTTTAATACTGTTGTGTTCTGTCTTCTGAGGGTTCTGTCTTCTGAGAGGTCTGTCTTCTGAAGGTCCTGTCCTGTGTTTTGTCTTCTGAGGGTCTTGTCCTGTGTTCTGTCTTCTGAAGGTCCTGTCCTGTGTTTTGTCTTCTGAGGGTCTTGTCCTGTATTCTGTCTTCTGAGGGTCCTGTCCTGTTTTCTGAGGGTCCTGTCCTGTGTTCTGTCTTCTGAGGGTCCTGTCCTGTGTTTTGTCTTCTGAGGGTCTTGTTCTGTCTTCTGAGAGGTCTGTCTTCTGAAGGTCCTGTCCTGTGTTTTGTCTTCTGAGGGTCTTGTTCTGTCTTCTGAGGGTCCTGTCCTGTTTTCTGAGGGTCCTGTCCTATCATCTGAGAGTCCTGTCCTGTGTTTTGTCTTCTGAGGGTCCTGTCCTGTGTTCTGTCTTCTGAGGGTCCTGTGTTTTGTCTTCTGAGGGTCCTGTCCTGTGTTTTGTCTTCTGAGGGTCCTGTCCTGTGTTTTGTCTTCTGAGGGTCCTGTTTTGTCTTCTGAGGGTCCTGTTTTGTCTTCTGAGGGTCCTGTTTTGTCTTCTGAGGGTCCTGTCCTGTCTTCTGAGGGTCCTGTTTTGTCATCTTCTGAGGATCCTGTGTTGTCTTCTGAGGGTCCTGTCCTGTGTTTTGTCTTCTGAGGGTCTTGTTCTGTCTTCCGAGGGTCCTTTCCTGTCTTCCGAGGGTCCTGTTCTGTCTTCTGAGGGTCCTGTCCTGTGTTCTGTCTTCCGAGGGTCCTGTCCTGTCTTCCAAGGGTCCTTTCCTGTCTTCCGAGGATCCTGTTCTGTCTTCTGAGGGTCCTGTCCTGTGTTCTGTCTTCCGAGGGTCCTGTCCTGTCTTCCGAGGGTCCTGTTCTGTCTTCTGAGGGTCCTGTCCTGTGTTCTGTCTTCTGAGGGTTCTGTCTTCTGAGGGTCCTGTTCTGTCTTCTGAGGGTTCTGTCTTCTGAGGGTTCTGTCTTCTGAAGGTCCTGTTCTGTCTTCTGAGGGTTCTGTCCTGTGTTCTGTCTTCTAAGGGTCCTGTGTTCTGTCTTCTGAGGGTCCTGTCCTGTATTCTGTCTTCTGAGGGTCCTGTGTTCTGTCTTCTGAAGGTCCTGTCCTGTGTTCTGTCTTCTGAGGGTCCTGTCCTGTGTTTGGTCTTCTGAGGGTCCTGTCCTGTGTTCTGTCTTCTGAGGGTCCTGTCCTGTGTTCTGTTCTCCTGTCCCAGGTCCTGTTTTCTCTGTTAACCAGTGTTCTGTGTTGTGAGGCTGGTGTTCTGTGTTCTATCCTGTGTTCTGTAGTGTTCTGTTTGGGGGTCTGCGCGTCCTCCTGCTCCTGTCCCAGGTCCTGTTCTCTCTGGCTGTGGTACTACTGCTGTGTGTTCTCCTCAAGTCCTTCCTGATTGGTCCATACTACAGGAAGCTCCATGCTGAGTCTAAAGGCAGCAAGGAGATCCTGGTTCTGGGGACCGCTGCCTTCGTATTCCTCATGCTCACTGTATGTAACCTCCTCCTCACTCTTCCCCCTCTCCTCTGTGAGATATAGCTCCCCCTCCTCACTCTTCCCCCTCTCCTCTGTGAGATACAGCTCCCCCTCCTCACTCTTCCCCCTCTCCTCTGTGAGATATAGCTCCCCCTCCTCACTCTTCCCCCTCTCCTCTGTGAGATATAGCTCCCCCTCCTCACTCTTCCCCCTCTCCTCTGTGAGATATAGCTCCCCCTCCTCACTCTTCCCCCTCTCCTCTGTGAGATATAGCTCCCCCTCCTCACTCTTCCCCCTCTCCTCTGTGAGATATAGCTCCTCCTCCTCACTCTTCCTCCTCTCCTCTGTGAGATATAGATCCCCCTCCTCACTCTTCCCCCTCTCCTCTGTGAGATATAGCTCCTCCTCCTCACTCTTCCCCCTCTCCTCTGTGAGATATAGCTCCCCCTCCTCACTCTTCCCCCTCTCCTCTGTGAGATATAGCTCCCCCTCCTCACTCTTCCCCCTCTCCTCTGTGAGATATAGCTCCCCCTCCTCACTCTTCCCCCTCTCCTTTGTTACATGTAGCTCCCCCTCCTCTATCCTCTCTGTGAGATATAGCTCCCCCTCCTCTATCCTCTCCTCTGTGAGATATAGCTCCCCCTCCTCTATCCTATCCTCTGTGAGATATAGCTCCCCCTCCTCTCTCCTCTCCTCTGTGAGATATAGCTCCCCCTCCTCTCTCCTCTCCTCTGTGAGATGTAGCTCCCCCTCCTCTCTCCTCTCCTCTGTGAGATATAGCTCCCCTCCTCTATCCTCTCCTCTGTGAGATATAGCTCCCCCTCCTCTATCCTCTCCTCTGTGAGATATAACTCCCCCTCCTCTATCCTCTCCTCTGTGAGATATAGCTCCCCCCTCCTCTATCCTCTCCTCTGTGAGATATAGCTCCCCCCCTCCTCTATCCTCTCCTCTGTGAGATATAGCTCCCCCTCCTCTATCCTCTCCTCTGTGAGATATAGTGCCCCCTCCTCTATCCTCTCCTCTGTGAGATATAGCTCCCCCCTCCTCTATCCTCTCCTCTGTGAGATATAGCTCCCCCTCCTCTATCCTCTCCTCTGTGAGATATAGCTCCCCCTCCTCTATCCTCTCCTCTGTGAGATATAGCTCCCCCTCCTCTATCCTTTCCTCTGTGAGATATAGCTCCCCCTCCTCTATCCTCTCCTCTGTGAGATGTAGCTCCCCCTCCTCTATCCTCTCCTCTGTGAGATATAGCTCCCCCTCCTCTATCCTTTCCTCTGTGATATATAGCTCCCCCTCCTCTATCCTCTCCTCTATGAGATGTAGCTCCCCCTCCTCTATCCTCTCCTCTGTGAGATATAGCTCCCCCTCCTCTATCCTCTCCTCTGTGAGATATAGCTCCCCCTCCTCTATTCTCTCCTCTGTGAGATATAGCTCCCCCCTCCTCTATCCTCTCCTCTGTGAGATATAGCTCCGCCTCCTCTATCCTCTCCTCTGTGAGATATAGTGCCCCCTCCTCTATCCTCTCCTCTGTGAGATATAGCTCCCCCCTCCTCTATCCTCTCCTCTGTGAGACATAGCTCCCCCTCCTCTATCCTCTCCTCTCCTCTGTGAGATATAGCTCCCCCTCCTCTATCCTCTCCTCTCCTCTGTGAGATATAGCTCCCCCTCCTCTATCCTCTCCTCTATGAGATATAGCTCCCCCTCCTCTATCCTCTCCTCTGTGAGATATAGCTCCCCCTCCTCTATCCTCTCCTCTGTGAGATATAGCTCCCCCTCCTCTATCCTCTCCTCTGTGAGATATAGCTCCCCCTCCTCTATCCTCTCCTCTGTGAGATATTGCTCCCCCTCCTCTATCCTCTCCTCTGTGAGATATAGCTCCCCCTCCTCTCTCCTCTCCTCTGTGAGATATAGCTCCCCCTCCTCTCTCCTCTCCTCTGTGAGATGTAGCTCCCCTCCTCTATCCTCTCCTCTGTGAGATATAGCTTCCCCTCCTCTATCCTCTCCTCTGTGAGATATAGCTCCCCCTCCTCTATCCTCTCCTCTGTGAGATATAGCTCCCCCTCCTCTATCCTCTCTTCTGTGAGATACAGCTCCCCCTCCTCTATCCTCTCCTCTCCTCTGTGAGATATAGCTCCCCCTCCTCTATCCTCTCCTCTGTGAGATATAGCTCCCCCTCCTCTATCCTCTCCTCTGTGAGATGTAGCTCCCCTCCTCTATCCTCTCCTCTGTGAGATATAGCTTCCCCTCCTCTATCCTCTCCTCTGTGAGATATAGCTCCCCCTCCTCTATCCTCTCCTCTGTGAGATGTAGCTCCCCTCCTCTATCCTCTCCTCTGTGAGATATAGCTTTCCGTCCTCTATCCTCTACTCTGTGAGATATAGCTCCCCCTCCTCTATCCTCTCCTCTGTGAGATATAGCTCCCCCTCCTCTATCCTCTCCTCTGTGAGATATAGCTCCCCCTCCTATATCCTCTCCTCTGTGAGATATAGCTCCCCCTCCTCTATCCTCTCCTCTCCTCTGTGAGATGTAGCTCCCCCTCCTCTATCCTCTCCTCTGTGAGATGTAGCTCCCCCTCCTCTATCCTCTCCTCTGTGAGATATAGCTCCCCCTCCTCTCTCCTCTCCTCTGTTACATGTAGCTCCCCTCCTCTATCCTCTCCTCTGTGAGATATAGCTCCCCCTCCTCTATCCTCTCCTCTGTGAGATATAGCTCCTCCTCCTCTATCCTCTCCTCTGTGAGATATAGCTCCCCCTCCTCTATCCTCTCCTCTGTGAGATATAGCTCCCCCTCCTATATCCTCTCCTCTGTGAGATATAGCTCCCCATCCTCTCCTCTCCTCTGTGAGATGTAGCTCCCCCTCCTCTATCCTCTCCTCTGTGAGATGTAGCTCCCCCTCCTCTATCCTCTCCTCTGTGAGATATAGCTCCCCCTCCTCTCTCCTCTCCTCTGTTACATGTAGCTCCCCTCCTCTATCCTCTCCTCTGTGAGATATAGCTCCCCCTCCTCTATCCTCTCCTCTGTGAGATATAGCTCCTCCTCCTCTATCCTCTCCTCTGTGAGATATAGCTCCCCCTCTTCTATCCTCTCCTCTGTGAGATATAGCTCCCCTCCTCTATCCTCTCCTCTGTGAGATATAGCTCCCCCTCCTCTATCCTCTCCTCTGTGAGATATAGCTCCCCCTCCTCTATCCTCTCCTCTGTGAGATATAGCTCCTCCTCCTCTATCCTCTCCTCTGTGAGATATAGCTCCCCCCTCTTCTATCCTCTCCTCTGTGAGATATAGCTCCCCTCCTCTATCCTCTCCTCTGTGAGATATAGCTCCCCCTCCTCTATCCTCTCCTCTGTGAGATATAGCTCCCCTCCTTTATCCTCTCCTCTCCTCTGTGAGATATAGCTCCCCCTCCTCTATCCTCTCCTCTGTGAGATATAGCTCCTCCTCCTCTATCCTCTCCTCTGTGAGATATAGCTCCCCCTCTTCTATCCTCTCCTCTGTGAGATATAGCTCCCCTCCTCTATCCTCTCCTCTGTGAGATATAGCTCCCCCTCCTCTATCCTCTCCTCTGTGAGATATAGCTCCCCCTCCTCTATCCTCTCCTCTGTGAGATATAGCTCCTCCTCCTCTATCCTCTCCTCTGTGAGATATAGCTCCCCCTCTTCTATCCTCTCCTCTGTGAGATATAGCTCCCCTCCTCTATCCTCTCCTCTGTGAGATATAGCTCCCCCTCCTCTATCCTCTCCTCTGTGAGATATAGCTCCCCTCCTCTATCCTCTCCTCTCCTCTGTGAGATATAGCTCCCCTCCTCTATCCTCTCCTCTCCTCTGTGAGATATAGCTCCCCTTCCTCTATCCTCTCCTCTCCTCTGTGAGATATAGCTCTCTTCTCCAACAGAGAATATATTTCCTGTACAATCAAGTACTACAATGGCCATTCCAGTACACAGCAATACTGTGTCATTAGGGAGTTTATGATATAAATTGTAACACTATATCCATTCACCAAATGTATGTCAAATGATGTTTTTCCCCCGGCGTTTCCCAGGTGACGGAGTTCCTGGACATTTCCATGGAGCTGGGCTGCTTCCTGGCTGGAGCGCTTCTCTCCTCGCAGGGTCAGATTTGCACCACGGAAATCATGGGCTGCATCGAGCCAATCAGAGACTTCCTCGCCATCATCTTCTTCGCCTCCATTGGTCAGAACTGAAGCTTGCAGTCTGCAGTGTCTCTGTTTAGCGTATCTCTGTCTCTCTATGGCTGTTTGGCATCATACGGTTGAAGTCCGAAGTTTACATACACCTTA
This sequence comes from Salmo trutta, assembly GCF_901001165.1. Classification (NCBI taxonomy): domain Eukaryota; kingdom Metazoa; phylum Chordata; class Actinopteri; order Salmoniformes; family Salmonidae; genus Salmo; species Salmo trutta. Next base: position 11,096,423 of record NC_042995.1, on the reverse strand, counting down.
GCCAAATACATTTTAACTCAGTTTTTCACAATTCCTGACATTGAATCCTAGTAAAAATTCCCTGTCTTAGGTCAGTTAGGATCACCACTTTATTTTAAGAATGTGAAATGTCAGAATAATAGTAGAGAGAATGATTTATTTCAGCTTTTATTTTTTTCATCACATTCCCAGTGGGTCAGCAGTTTACATACACTCAATTAGTATTTGGTAGCATTGCCTTTAAATTGTTTAACTTGGGTCAAACGTTTCGGGTAGGCTTCCACAAGCATCCCACAATAAGTTGGGTGAATTTTGGCCCATTCCTCCTGACAGTGCTGGTGTAACTGAGTCAGGTTTGTAGGCCTCCTTGCTCGCACACACTTTTTCAGTTCTGCCCACAAAATTTCTATAGGATTGAGGTCAGGGCTTTGTGGTAGTCACTCCAATACCTTGACTTTGTTGCCCTTAAGCCATTTTGCCACAACTTTGAAAGTATGCTTGGGGTCATTGTCCATTTGGAAGACCCATTTGCGACCAAGCTTTAACTTCCTTACTGATGCCTTGAGATGTTGCTTCAATATATCCACATAATTTTCCTCCCTCATGATGCCATCCATTTTGTGAAGTGCACCAGTCCCTCCTGCAGCAAAGCACCCCCACAACATGATGCTGCCACCCCCGTGCTTCATGGTTGGGATGGTGTTCTTCGGCTTGCAAGCATCCCTTTTTCCTCCAAACAATGGTCATTATGGTCAAATCAGACCAGAGGACATTTCTCCAAAAAGTACTATCTTTGTCCCTATGTGCAGTTGCAAACCGTAGTCTGGCTTTTTTATGGCGGTTTTGGAGCAGTGGCTGCTTCCTTGCTGAGCGGCCTTTCAGGTTATGTTGATATAGGACTCATTTTACTGTGGATACAGATACTTTTGTACCCGTTTCCTCCAGCATCTTCACAAGGTCCTTTTCTGTTGTTCTAGGATTGATTTGTACTTTTCGCACCAAAGTACGTTCATCTCTAGGATACAGAACGCGTCTCCTTCCTGAGCGGTATGACGGCTGCATGGCCCCATGGTGTTTATACTTGCGTACTATTGTTTGTACAGATGAACGTGGTACCTTCAGGCGTTTGGAAATTGCTCCCAAGGATGAACCAGACTTGTGGAGGTCTACAATTTTTTTTCTGAGGTCTTGGCTGATTTCTTTTGATTTTCCCATGATGTCAAGCAAAGAGGCACTGAGTTTGAAGGTAGGCCTTGAAATACATCCACAGGTACACCTCCAATTGACTCAAATGATGTCAATTAGCCTATCAGAAGCTTCTAAAGCCAAGACAGCATTTTCTGGAATTTTCCAAGCTGTTTAAAGGCACAGTCAACTTAGTGTATGTTAAGTTCTGACCCACTGGAATTGTTATACAGTTAATTATAAGTGAAATAATCTGTCTGTAAACAATTGTTGGAAAAATTACTTGTGTCATGCACAAAGTAGATGTCCTAACCGACTTGCCAAAACTATAGTTTGTTAACCTCTCTAGGGTATGTGGGACGAAATCGTCCCACCTACGTAACAGCCACTGAAATCCAGTGGCGCGATTTTTGAATCGTTAGAAATACTATTACTTCAATTTCTCAAACATATGACTATTTTACAGCTATTTAAAGACAAGAATCTCGTTAATCTAACCCCACTGTCCGATTTCAAAAAGGCTTTACAACGAAAGCAAAACATTAGATTATGTCAGCAGAGTGCCCAGCCAGAAAAAATCAGACACCCATTTTTCAAGCTAGCATATCATGTCACATAAACCCAAACCACAGCTAAATGCAGCACTAACCTTTGATGATCTTCATCAGATGACACACCTAGGACATTGTGTTATACAATACATGCATGTCTGTTCAATCAAGTTCATATTTATATCAAAAAACAGCTTTTTACATTAGCATGTGACGTTCAGAAAAAGCATAACCCCCGCAAACTTCCGGGGAATTTACTAACAGTTTGCTAAATTACTCACGATAAACGTTCACAAAAAGCATAACAATAATTTTAAGAATTATAGATACATTACTCCTCTATGCACTCGATATGTCCGATTTTAAAATAGCTTTTCGGATGAAGCACATTTTGCAATAATCTAAGTACATAGCCCGGCATTACAGGGCTAGCTATTTAGATACCCACCCAGGTCAGCCTCCACCAAAATCACATTTCCTATAAGAAAAATGTTCTTACCTTGCTTGTTCTTCATCAGAATACACTGCCAGGACTTCTACTTCAATAACAAATGTTGGTTTGGTCCCAAATAATCCATCGTTATATCCAAACAGCGACGTTTTGTTCGTGAGTTCTAGACACTATCAGAATGCTTCTTCACGGTCCCGCGCATGGCGCATTGGCGTGTCAAAAATGTCTAAATATTCCATTACCGTACTTCGAAGCATGTCAACCGCTGTTTAAAACCAATTTTTATGCCATTTATCTCGTAGATAAGTGATAATATTCCGACCGGGAGTATGCATTGAGCCTAAACAGCCGAATAAAATTTCTCCTCAGGAGCGACTCGTGCACGCGCCTCATTCAAAGGTCCTCTGAGTCGACACTTACAAAAGGTGATAATGTGTTTCAGCCTGAGGCTCCCTCGTAAACCTTCAGTTATTTCCCGGGCTCTGAGAGCCTATTGGAGCCCTGGGAATTGTCACGTTACAGCTAAGATCCTTACTTTTCAATAAAAAGATGTAAGACGCACGACTCCTTGTCAGACAGGGTACTTCCTGCTTGAAACCTTGTCAGGTTTTTGCCTGCCATAGGAGTTCTGTTATACTCACAGACACCATTCAAACAGTTTTAGAAAATTCAGAGTGTTTTCTATCCAAACCTGAACAATAATATGCATATTCTAGCTTCTGAGTTGGTGTAGGAGGCAGTTAAAAATGGGAACATATTTTTTCCAAAATTCTCAATGCTGCCCCCTAGCCCGTAGAGGTTAATAAGAAATGTGTGGAGTGGTTGAAAAACTAGTTTTAATGACTCCAACCTAATTGTATTTAAACTTCCGACTTCAATCTGTCTTTCTATGGCTGTTTAGCTTCATATCTCTGTCTCTATGGCTTTTTAGCATTGTATTTCTGTCTCTATGGCTGTTTAGCATTGTATTTCTGTCTCTATGGCTGTTTAGCATCGTATCTCTGTGTCTCTATGGCTGTTTAGCATCGTATCTCTGTCTCTATGGCTTTTTAGCATTGTATTTCTGTCTCTATGGCTGTTTAGCATCGTATCTCTGTCTCTATGGCTGTTTAGCATCGTATCTCTGTCTCTATGGCTGTTTAGCATCGTATCTCTGTGTCTCTATGGCTGTTTAGCATCGTATCTCTGTGTCTCTATGGCTGTTTAGCATCGTATCTCTGTCTCTATGGCTGTTTAGCATCGTATCTCTGTCTCTATGGCTGTTTAGCATCGTATCTCTGTCTCTATGGCTGTTTAGCATCGTATCTCTGTGTCTCTATGGCTGTTTAGCATCGTATCTCTGTGTCTCTATGGCTGTTTAGCATCGTATTTCTGTCTCTATGGCTGTTTAGCATCGTATCTCTGTGTCTCTATGGCTGTTTAGCATCGTATCTCTGTGTCTCTATGGCTGTTTAGCATCGTATCTCTGTGTCTCTATGGCTGTTTAGCATCATATCTCTGTGTCTCTATGGCTGTTTAGCATCGTATTTCTGTCTCTATGGCTGTTTAGCATCGTATCTCTGTGTCTCTATGGCTGTTTAGCATCGTATCTCTGTGTCTCTATGGCTGTTTAGCATCGTATCTCTGTGTCTCTATGGCTGTTTAGCATCGTCTTTCTGTCTCTATGGCTGTTTAGCATCGTATCTCTGTGTCTCTATGGCTGTTTAGCATCGTATCTCTGTGTCTCTATGGCTGTTTAGCATCATATCTCTGTGTCTCTATGGCTGTTTAGCATCGTATCTCTGTCTCTATGGCTGTTTAGCATCGTATCTCTGTGTCTCTATGGCTGTTTAGCATCGTATCTCTGTGTCTCTATGGCTGTTTAGCATCGTATCTCTGTCTCTATGGCTGTTTAGCATCGTATCTCTGTGTCTCTATGGCTGTTTAGCATCGTATCTCTGTCTCTATGGCTGTTTAGCATCGTATTTCTGTGTCTCTATGGCTGTTTAGCATCGTATCTCTGTGTCTCTATGGCTGTTTAGCATCGTATCTCTGTCTCTATGGCTGTTTAGCATCGTATCTCTGTCTCTATGGCTGTTTAGCATCGTATCTCTGTCTCTATGGCTGTTTAGCATCGTATTTCTGTGTCTCTATGGCTGTTTAGCATCGTATCTCTGTGTCTCTATGGCTGTTTAGCATCGTATCTCTGTCTCTATGGCTGTTTAGCATCGTATTTCTGTGTCTCTATGACTGTTTAGCATCGTATCTCTGTCTCTATGGCTGTTTAGCATCGTATCTCTGTCTCTATGGCTGTTTAGCATCGTATCTCTGTGTCTCTATGGCTGTTTAGCATCGTATCTCTGTGTCTCTATGGCTGTTTAGCATCGTATCTCTGTGTCTCTATGGCTGTTTAGCATCGTATTTCTGTCTCTATGGCTGTTTAGCATCGTATTTCTGTGTCTCTATGGCTGTTTAGCATCGTATTTCTGTCTCTATGGCTGTTTAGCATCGTATCTCTGTGTCTCTATGGCTGTTTAGCATCGTATCTCTGTCTCTATGGCTGTTTAGCATCGTATCTCTGTCTCTATGGCTGTTTAGCATCGTATTTCTGTGTCTCTATGGCTGTTTAGCATCGTATCTCTGTCTCTATGGCTGTTTAGCATCGTATCTCTGTCTCTATGGCTGTTTAGCATCGTATCTCTGTGTCTCTATGGCTGTTTAGCATCGTATCTCTGTGTCTCTATGGCTGTTTAGCATCGTATTTCTGTGTCTCTATGGCTGTTTAGCATCGTATTTCTGTCTCTATGGCTGTTTAGCATCGTATCTCTGTCTCTATGGCTGTTTAGCATCGTATCTCTGTCTCTATGGCTGTTTAGCATCGTATCTCTGTGTCTCTATGGCTGTTTAGCATCGTATCTCTGTGTCTCTATGGCTGTTTAGCATCGTATCTCTGTCTCTATGGCTGTTTAGCATCGTATCTCTGTGTCTCTATGGCTGTTTAGCATCGTATCTCTGTCTCTATGGCTGTTTAGCATCGTATCTCTGTCTCTATGGCTGTTTAGCATCGTATCTCTGTCTCTATGGCTGTTTAGCATCGTATCTCTGTCTCTATGGCTGTTTAGCATCGTATCTCTGTGTCTCTATGGCTGTTTAGCATCGTATTTCTGTCTCTATGGCTGTTTAGCATCGTATCTCTGTGTCTCTATGGCTGTTTAGCATCGTATCTCTGTGTCTCTATGGCTGTTTAGCATCGTATCTCTGTGTCTCTATGGCTGTTTAGCATCATATCTCTGTGTCTCTATGGCTGTTTAGCATCGTATTTCTGTCTCTATGGCTGTTTAGCATCGTATCTCTGTGTCTCTATGGCTGTTTAGCATCGTATCTCTGTGTCTCTATGGCTGTTTAGCATCGTATCTCTGTGTCTCTATGGCTGTTTAGC
>NC_042995.1:11058339-11085839 GCF_901001165.1 Salmo trutta | reverse complement strand
ACGGCCAGGTGAACTGGGGACAGCAAGGAGTCATCAAGCCAGGTAATCCTGAGGCATGGTCCTAGGGCTCAGGTCCTCCGAGAGAGAGAAAGAAAGAAAGAAAGAGAGAGAGAGAATTAGAGAGAGCATATTTAAATTCACACAGGACACCGGAAAAGACAAGAGAAATATTCCAGATGTGACAGACTGACCCTAGCCCCCCGACACATAAACTATTGCAGCATAAATACTGGAGGCTGAGACACTACCCCTAACCACTACCCCTAGACACTACTTGAAGATGCTTATGGCAATTGCAAGATGAATGCATACAGGATCTAGTATACTACTGGCCTCTTCTTCCCCAGGTGTACCTGCTGGTTCTCAGTGTCACCACTCTGTCCTCTTCTTCCCCAGGTGTACCTGCTGGTTCTCAGTGTCACCACTCTGTCCTCTTCTTCCCCGGGTGTACCTGCTGGTTCTCAGTGTCACCACTCTGTCCTCTTCTTCCCCAGGTGTACCTGCTGGTTCTCAGTGTCACCACTCTGTCCTCTTCTTCCCCAGGTGTACCTGCTGGTTCTCAGTGTCACCACTCTGTCCTCTTCTTCCCCAGGTGTACCTGCTGGTTCTCAGTGTCACCACTCTGTCCTCTTCTTCCCCAGGTGTACCTGCTGGTTCTCAGTGTCACCACTCTGTCCTCTTCTTCCCCAGGTGTACCTGCTGGTTCTCAGTGTCACCACTCTGTCCTCTTCTTCCCCAGGTGTACCTGCTGGTTCTCAGTGTCACCACTCTGAGTCTCCTGCTGGCTCCGGTGTTGTGGAGAGCCGCCACACACAAGTGGGTCCCTCGAGCCGAACGCAAGACGCTCGCCCGCCCGCCCCCGCTGCTGCTACACCCAGCAGACTGAAGCCCATAGGGGCCCTGCAAAAGGGCCAAAGGATCAAAGGTCATTCTCCCTCTTTCCATGGAGAAAATAGTAATGACCCATTATCTTTGGGTCATTGGTTGCATCCAAAATGGCACCCTGTTCCCTACATAGAGCCCTGATCTAAAGTAGTGCACTATATAACGAATAGGGTGCCATTTGAGATGCGATCATTGTAGAATGGTTTACATGTACTCATTGTTGTCTTGACTGTCATTCCTCCACTCACGTCCTACAGTAGTTATGGAGGGATCCCTGATGAGAATACCATTTTGGTTTGTGACGTCACATTGTTGGTGATGACATATTCCGTTCAAGGGAATATTATTAGTCTGGGGTTGCATAAAGATCAGTTTCATCAGGACCAAACCTGGGAGAAAGACATAGGCCAAGGTTAACAGTTCAACTTTCCATTTAGTATGTTTGAATGTCAAGCTGATACTGTAAAGTCTGTGTTCTAACAAACACGGACATATAGAAACTGTATGTATGGGTTGTTTATGTCAGGGCTTTACATGTATGTATGCGTTATTGCACTCCTATGGCATCTAATGCTCTAAAATGTTTATTTTTCTTATGTTTCAGTGACTGTTTTATATGATAATGGCTCGATGATCTTATTCTGTTTGTATGGTGTACTGTACTGTAGCCTGCCTGGAGGAAAACTACTACAACTAGAAGACTTCCTGCTAATACATCATGTAAGGGAGAAATAAAGATATTGTATTTATTAGGCCAGTTATAGTTAGATTATGTATAAACGTTACAATGGAAATAAGGGGGTCATTCCAAGAACAAAACATTCCCATTTTACATTGTGTTAGGTTGGAGTTTGTTTAATATTCAACAAAATACAAAATGTTGTACATTATGTAATTAAAAAATGTTGGAATATGCACTTATTTATTAAAAGATTGGTTTATTGGTTCGGGAGGGGATGTCTTATTTTGATAATGTATATTTGAATATTGTCTGTCTCGTCCAATGAAATGTTTTGATATCGTTCTGTGGGTGTGGTCTATGCTTCCCGCGTGATGACGTTTACATTGTGCGTGTCCAATAGTTTCTTTCACATTTCAGACACCGCCAAGCTCAGTTTGGAGTGCTTAGTTGGTCGCACAACTCTGGAAGCTCAGCAGCCGGAGATCTGTCGGAGTTTGGGGACAAATGCTAACAGCTGACTCGGAGATAAATCAGAAAAGTGGCTTTCATTCTTTCAACGTAATTGATTTATTGATGAAGTAGAAGAGGTAGTTACATTTGTACGCTGAGCAATTACGTTTATTTCGCTGGGTTTCAGTTTCAGTGGAGTAGAAGTAGTTAACTCGCTTACGTTAGCTAACGTCGCTGTCCATCAAATGTACAACTATTGCACCTAACGCAATCGAACAAATGCAGAGGCCATTTGAAGTCTTTTAGCTAAGCAAAATAAGTTTGAATTGAGGCGTGTCATTCAATCACATTCCTACCCATGGGTACGGTAGCGAACTTATCCTGCCAGCAGTACGACACGTTAAATATATTCGCTTAATTTTTAGCTAGCTGGCTACAAAAATGGCTGACTCGGCTTCTAGCTAGCAGGTAGTTAACGTTCGCTAGTGAGTGCACTCTACCGTAAATAAAATACTATTGTCCACATCATCGTTACGTTAGTTACTAATGAATGTCTAACCGAAAAGCGGTTTTAGCAAACTATTACCTTAACGTTAGTTGACTGGCTATTAATTCAAAAAACTCCTGTCGTTGCGATGAGCTAACGTTAGCTAATAAATAGCTTGTGTCGATAGGGAGAACGAACTAGCATGCTGCGTGCTAACTTTAGGACAAACAACATGCTAGCCATCTGTCATGCTTGCCAAGCAACCATCTTGACTGAAATTGCTACAAGTCATTCGTTCAATTACTGTCTGTCTTTGTAAAGATGCAGGTAACTAACTAATTGAAAATCTTTGATCTCAGAGTCTGAAACGTTTGTCATAACTTGCTAGTTTATGTTTGCTTCGCTAACGTTAGTTTTAGCTAGTTTCCTGTTTGGAGGTTAATTTCGACCTCATCTGGGAGTTGCGGATCAAGAATAACGAGTGAGAACGGTCGTGGTAACTAGTTGATGGTTGTTAATACTCGTGTTTTAAACATACACAATGGTGGTTCACCTAACTTTCTTGCTAAATATATCTAGCCCAAGCTGCAAAACATGTATGATTGCATGTTGAGTAATGCGTAGTCAGCTTCTGGATCCAGATAGCTGCTGTTGTGCTTCCCCTGTCCGGCTATGGGAACCTTCTGTCGTTCATTGTTGTATTTACGCGGTTAGGCCTATGTTCTGTTCTCAATGGCCCATAGTTGGCAATAACTGAGTGTGGAGACCGATTGATGTTGTATGTTGAAACCAAGTTGTTTTCAAAGCTTCCATGCGGCCTAGTGGAGTGTTGTGGTTTGAATCCCTCAGAGGATATAGCCAGCCTATTCCAACCTTTGTAAAACAAGTTAAACAGAATGTTTAGCCCATCTGCATTAAATGTCCATTCTGCATTTCTTCTACAATCCTACAGTTTTATAACACTGAACTAAAGGCTCCCCTCCCTCCCATATTTTGCTGTAGGGAAGCAATTGCTGAACATCCCAAAGAAACCTTCTAGAAGACTTCATCTCCCACCCATAGGAGCTGATATCATGGCAATGGATGTGAGTTCTGGGCTAGAGTTATAGTGTGCAACCCATACAATTAGAATGAGTACTATTTCTATAGTGGAACTTTTTTCTTTTTTTTTTACCATCCACATCCAGTTGTAGATCATTGCTTCAGGGAAGAACAACTAGATTGATTAACTTCCCTTTGTGGTTTGAGTGGTACAGGCTAAGTTGCTTTGAAGACCTTATCAACTTCCTGATTTAGCAGTGGTGGGTCTCACCATACCAAGTGGTGGTTGATACTTCCTGATTTAGTTGCTTGCTGTTGTGCGATTATCATCCGACAAACAACTTCAAACATTACTTGACCATCTCCTTCCATTCATAGTAACTAGTGGTTTATGCTCCATGATTTGGGAAACACTGGACTAGTGTCCACCCACCTACACAGTTCAAGATGGTCGCGGAGGTACTCAAACTCTAAAGTGTACACAGATTGATGCTCAATTGTTCACTCAAAGGTTGCCATGGAAATGGAGCAACACACTCACAGTAAACACATTTAGTAATCCATTGACCTCAGTCCAGCAGCACCTCCTTGCTCCAGACTAGTATAAAGCCAACTAGTGAGGAGAAGACAATCTAGAGAAGTTTGTAGCTCCTGGTGTTTCCATGGCGACAGTGTGGTGGTGTGGCCATAACAGAACATTGTGGTCTTTAGGCGGCTGTGATCGGTGCCAACGGAGAGATGAAGGTTTTCTACAACCAGAACCTCAGTCCCAGCAAAGGTAGGTAGCCACAGCACTCAGGGTTTCCCCCAGTTATTTTAATATAGGTGGACTGCACACTGGTGAACACTGGCATGGAGGAGTAAGACTTGGACAAGGGTGGCAGTACTAGAGAAACGCTAGAAGCATGATGATAATCAGCCGCTACTCCTGCAGGATGGGAGTTGATGGTAGGCTGTGACTCTAACAGAGGAGGGCAGTGTTGTCCCTAATGAGACCTTCTCTCTGACCAATCAAGTTGTAAGGGATTCCAGGGAGCTTGGGGTGATTCTCAATTAGGGTTGTCAAGATACCAGTGTCGCGATACTTCTGTGGCAAGGAAACAAAACATGAAGCAGTTTTAATTTCTTGAGAAAAACTGTCCTTACGTTAGAAACCAACAGCATTATGTTGTCACCTGGGAGTCTTTATTTATTAAGTAAACTATAGCACCCACAATTTTACATAAAGCAGTTTTTTATAAATATATATTACACACACACACGACTATGGAGTTCAGTCTAAATTATTTTTTCTTTTTTTCCACAATGGATAATCTGGTGTGATGATACTGGTACCGTAACAACCCAATCTCAAGTAATGCACTATATAGGGAATGGGGTGCCATTTGGGATGCACCCCTGGTGTTATAACAGTGTTCCTGTCCCTCCAGGTGTCCTGTCCCTGGTGACAGTCCACCCACAGTCCCTCTCTGTGGGGAAACAACTGCTTCCCAAAACCCTGGGGCCCTCCAACGTCAACATCGCCCCACACATGGTGAGACACAACACTACCACTAGTAACAGCCTCATTTCTAAGATCTCCTGTCTGAGGGCCCCTCTCCTCCTCCTGTCTGAGGGCCCCTCTCCTCCTCCTGTCTGAGGGCCCCTCTCCTCCTCTGCTACTACTAGGGAAGCACTGGGCTTCCCATGTCTCCGTGGCGATAAAGCCTTCATACTAACTTTGAACAAGGCAGGGTGACCTGTGTGTGACCTGTGTGTGTGACCTGTGTGTGACCTGTGTGTGTGTGACCTGCGTGCCTGTGTGTGTGTGACCTGCGTGCCTGTGTGTGTGTGACCTGCGTACCTGTGTGTGTGTGACCTGCGTACCTGTGTGACCTGTGTGTGTGTGTGACCTGTGTGTGTGTGTGACCTGTGTGACCTGCGTACCTGTGTGTGACCTGCGTACCTGTGTGTGACCTGCGTACCTGTGTGTGACCTGCGTACCTGTGTGTGACCTGCGTACCTGTGTGTGACCTGCGTACCTGTGTGACGTGTGTGACCTGTGTGTGTGACCTGCGTACCTGTGTGACCTGTGTGTGTGACCTGCGTACCTGTGTGACGTGTGTGTGACCTGCGTACCTGTGTGTGACCTGTGTGTGTGTGACCTGTGTACATAAGCTGATCACAAACCCTTCAGTCAGCAGGATTATAATAAGAACTCCTCATCAACATGATCATCCTATTAATGAGACAAGCCCCAGAGCTCAGGGTTCAGCTAGAGATGCATAGACATAGAAACCCTAGATCTATAGAGAGATCTAGACCCCAGCCATGATATGTTGATCTGGCTAGCCTCCATAGCTTCTAGTATGGTGTAGATAGATGCTATATAGATCGCTCCTCACTGCTTCGAAAGAAGCGCATACATTTTCATTTCTTTCATTTATTGCTTTTTTTAAAGTTCTGTCTGCATAGTAACTGTCCCTCCCTCTGTCTCAGGTGATGGGTACTCCTCAGAGGCCCAGTGGGTCAGGGGGGTTAGTGATGGGCAGCCCTCACACACCCAGTACCCAATACAGACCACAGAGCCAGCCCCCTGATGCCTCTCCCTGGTCCACCGGGTAAGACACATACACAATGGTATACAAACACTCCTCATGCTGGTCATGGTCACCTCGTCGTTTGGGTCAGCTTTAGGTCAATTCTCAGCAAGGAGGCTGGCTGACTTCTTGGGAAAGTTCTCTCTCGTTAAGAGATTGACATGTCAGAACATTGAAGTATTCACACCCTTGGACTTTTTCCAAGATTTGTTACAAATTGGGATTACGTTTGGATTTAATTGTTGCTTTTTGTCAACGATCTACACAAAATACTCTGTAAAAGTGGGAAAATAATTTCAATTTTTTTTTTTTTTAATGGAAAATAAAACCGCTATATCTTGATTGGGTAATTATTCAACCAAGTCAATACATGTTACAATCACCTTTGGCAGAGATTACAGCTGTGAGTCTTTCTGGGTAATGAGTCTGTAAGCGCTTTGCACACCTGGATTGTACAATATTTGCCCATTTTGTTCTTTAAAAAATTCTTCAAGCTCTGTCAAGTTGGTGGTTGTTCATCGCTAGACAGCCATTTTCAAGTCTCAACTTAAATCTTGAAGATCTACGGCAACTGTTACTAGGCCACTCAGGAACGTTCAATGTCTTGGTAAGCAACTCAAGTGTATATTTGGCCTTGTGTTTTAGGTTATTGTCCTGCTGAAAGGTGAATTTGTCTCCCAGTGTCTGGTGGAAAGCAAACTAGGTTTTCCTCTAGGATTTTGCCAGTGCTTATAGCTGTATTTTATTTTTATCCTAAACTCCCTAGTCCTTGCCGACGACAAGCATACCCATAACATGACGCAGCTGCCACCATGCTTGAAAATATCAAGTGGTAATCAGTGTAGCGTTGGATTTGCCCCTAACATTACACTTTGTATTTAGGACAAAAAGTGAATTTCTTTGCCACATTTTTTCTTTATTGCTTTAGTGCCTTATTGCAAACAGGATGCATGTTTTAGAATATTTGTTCTGTACAGGCTTTTCACTATTTATGTTAGTGATGTAACTTCAATGTTGTTGATCCATCCTGAGTTTTGTCCTGTCAGACATTCCGCTGTTTTACCGTCACCGTGGTGAAATCTCTGAGCGGTTGTCTTCCTCTCCGAGTTAGGAAGGACGCCTGTATATTGTTGTATTGATACATCATCCACAGTGTGAGGAAGAACTGCACAATGCTCAACGGGATATTCAATGTCTGTTTTTAACCTATAGGTTCCCTTCTTTGCAAACCATTGGAAAACCTCCCTGGTCTTTGGTTGAATCTGTGTTTGAAATTCACTGCTCGACTAAGGGACATTACAGATAATTGTATGTGTGAGGTACAGAGATGAGGTAGTCATTTAAAAATGTTAAACACTATGATTGCTCACTTATGTGACTTAAGTCCATTTTTACTTCTAAATGTATTTAGGTTTGCCATAACAAAAGGGTTGAATACTTATTGACTCAAGACATTTGAGCTTTTCATTTAATGAATTTGTAAGCATTTGTAAAAACATCATTCCACTTTGACAGGATGGGGTAGTGTGTGTAGATCAGTGACACAACAAGAGGTGTGAATACTTTCTGAAGGAACTTCTCTGTTCCTAGTCTCTCTCCATCAGCCATACTCAACTGGCTGATAGAGGTCAGGGACAGATGTTAGTGTCTGGCCGGGGTTAGAAGGGTCTGGCCGGGGTTAGAAGGGACCACAGGTCCCGACCACAGGTCCCGACCCTCAGTCAGTCTGGCTTGCAACTTACTGCTGTTGAGTTGTAATAGTACAATGCACATGGTTCGATTTGGGAACAGTTTGGGGTCACGATAAATGCCAATATCCATCTGAACCATTGCCATCTGGGAAATGTGTGACTGGACCTTGTTAAATAGTAGAGTACTAGATCACCAAGATGTATCACACCCAGTGCAAATAGTTCAGTAACCTATCTCAACTCCTGCTCTGACTGTCTTCTCTCTTATTCCTGACTGTCTTCTCCTCTCTTATTCCTGCTGACTGTCTTCTCCTCTCTAACTCCTGCTCTGACTGTCTTCTCCTCTCTTATTCCTGCTCTGACTGTCTTCTCCTCTCTTATTCCTGCTCTGACTGTCTTCTCCTCTCTTATTCCTGCCTTGACTGTCTTCTCCTCTCTTATTCCTGCCCTGACTGTCTTCTCCTCTCTAACTCCTGCTCTGACTGTCTTCTCCTCTCTAACTCCTGCTCTGACTGTCTTCTCCTCTCTAACTCCTGCTCTGACTGTCTTCTCCTCTCTAACTCCTGCTCTGACTGTCTTCTCCTCTCTAACTCCTGCTCTGACTGTCTTCTCCTCTCTGACTCCTGCTCTGACTGTCTTCTCCTCTCTAACTCCTGCTCTGACTGTCTTCTCCTCTCTAACTCCTGCTCTGACTGTCTTCTCCTCTCTAACTCCTGCTCTGACTGTCTTCTCCTCTCTAACTCCTGCTCTGACTGTCTTCTCCTCTCTGACTGTCTTCTCCTCTCTGACTGTCTTCTCCTCTCTGACTGTCTTCTCCTCTCTGACTGTCTTCTCCTCTCTGACTCCTGCTGTGGTTGTGTTCCAGGAAGCGTGGTACTGGTAAGAAGGGGGATAAGAACGGGAAGGGACTTAGGCATTTCTCCATGAAGGTGTGTGAGAAGGTGCAGAAGAAGGGAGTAACTACCTACAATGAGGTGGCTGACGAGCTCGTGGCAGAGTTCAGCGCCAACGACACCCTCCTCTCGCCCGGCGACTCGGTGAGACACACAGCCAATCAAAAACCATCAGACCAGGGTTTCATCCGTACAACAAATAGCCCAATCCGAGTTGAAGATGCACAGGTTCTGTACAGCCCTATGGGCCCTAGTCAGAATTAGTGCACTATAAAGGGAGTAGGGAGCCATTTGGGACACCTCTCTCTCTCTCCCCCTCAGCATTCCTACGACCAGAAGAACATCCGACGGCGTGTGTACGACGCGCTCAACGTGCTCATGGCCATGAACATCATCTCTAAAGAGAAGAAAGAGATCAGGTGGATCGGCCTGCCCACCAACTCAGCCCAGGAGTGTCAGAGCCTGGAGGTAAGAGATCAGGGGGGGGTCAGAGCCTGGAGGTAAGAGATCAGGGGGGGGTCAGAGCCTGGAGGTAAGAGATCAGGGGGGGGTCAGAGCCTGGAGGTAAGAGATCAGGGGGGGGTCAGAGCCTGGAGGTAAGAGATCAGGGGGGGGTCAGAGCCTGGAGGTAAGAGATCAGGGGGGGGTCAGAGCCTGGAGGTAAGAGATCAGGGGGGGGTCAGAGCCTGGAGGTAAGAGATCAGGGGGGGGTCAGAGCCTGGAGGTAAGAGATCAGGGGGGGTCAGAGCCTGGAGGTAAGAGATCAGGGGGGGTCAGAGCCTGGAGGGAAGAGATCAGGGGGGGTCAGAGCCTGGAGGTAAGAGATCAGGGGGGGTCAGAGCCTGGAGGTAAGAGATCAGGGGGGGTCAGAGCCTGGAGGTAAGAGATCAGGGGGGGGGCAGAGCCTGGAGGTAAGAGATCAGGGGGGGGTCAGAGCCTGGAGGTAAGAGATCAGGGGGGGGTCAGAGCCTGGAGGTAAGAGATCAGGGGGGGGTCAGAGCCTGGAGGTAAGAGATCAGGGGGGGGGTCAGAGCCTGGAGGTAAGAGATCAGGGGGGGGGTCAGAGATCAGGGGGGTAAGAGACAGACACCTGTAGCCTGATGTATTCCTATCATGGTCAGGTGGAGAGAGAGAGACGACTGGAGAGGATCAAACAGAAACAGTCTCAGCTTCAGGAGCTCATTCTACAGGTAAACACCCTCCGCTGTGGGAACATACACCCCTATTAAAGACGCTCACGCTGTCTTGCTGGTGGCTTCAACGTTGCCTGAATGTCATCTCAACGTTGACTGAGCGGTATCTCAACATTGTGTGAATGTCTCGGTGCAGCAAATAGCGTTCAAGCGCCTGGTGCAGCGTAATCGTGCAGCGGAGCAGCAAGCGGGCAGGGCTCCACCCCCAAACTCTGTCATCAACCTGCCCTTCATCATCATCAACACCTCCAAGAGAACCGTCATCGACTGCAGCATCTCCAACGACAAGTAAGAGACCAGAGACTCTGGAACACAATTACACTGGTCCTGTTTCACTCCTGTGTATTATATTCTTGCATGTCCCAACTCCCTTTGAGACTCCTTGGTGTGCAGCATGGGAGTGATTTCAAATTCAACACCAAACCTCATCTAATCATACCTGTCTCTGCCTCCTGCCCCTCTCCTGCCTCCATCCCCCCTCTCCTGCCTCCGTCCCCCCTCTCCTGCCTCCGTCTCCTGTCTCCGCCCCCCCCCCACTCCTCCCTCCGTCCTCTCCTCCCTCCTCCGTCCCTCGCCTCCCCCCCCTCTCCCTCCTGCCTCCGCCCCCCTACAGGTTTGAGTACCTGTTCAACTTTGACAACATGTTTGAGATCCATGATGACATTGAGGTGTTGAAGAGAATGGGGCTGGCCTGTGGTCTGGAAGTGGGCCACTGTTCACCAGAGGACCTGAAGGAAGCACGCACCCTGGTGCCCAGAGCCCTGGAGCCCTATGTTACAGGTCAGTATGGCTGGCTCCCACAGGGCACCCTGGTGCCCAGAGCCCTGGAGCCCTATGTTACAGGTCAGTATGGCTGGCTCCCACAGGGCACCCTGGTGCCCAGAGCCCTGGAGCCCTATGTTACAGGTCAGTATGGCTGGCTCCCACAGGGCACCCTGGAGCCCTATGTTACAGGTCAGTATGGCTGGCTCCCACAGGGCACCCTGGAGCCCTATGTTACAGGTCAGTATGGCTGGCTCCCACAGGACACCCTATTCAGCCTGATATACTTGGGCTGGGAGTGTGTAAAGGAGGCTGTAGAAATGGCGTCTTTTATTCTAATTTTTTCCCCTTCAGAAATGGCCACGGGTCCAATAAGCAACGTCTACATCACAGGAGCCTCGTCTACAAACGGAGGAGGACGCCGTCACACAAGGTGAGTCTTCTATAGAGATGTACTTCAGAGCTCATTTACCTATCTGGAGGGTGGAAGCTCTCGGTGGCGCTTCCCATGCTAAAACAGGCTTTGTTTCAAGTGTGCCCTCTATCCAACTCTATGGTCTCTTTCTTTCTGAGCTCTTTTTTTAATAAACAGGAAGTGATGTAACAGGAAGGTCTTAACTAATTCCATCTTCTGTTTCCTGCTGTATATTCAGTAGCGCCGATGGCACGGTGGCGTCCATTTCCAACGACTCACACTACAGCGGCTCGCGAGGCCACACCCCCGTGTCCTACATGGCAGATGAGGAAGAGGATGACGAAGACTACGACGACGATGATTTAAATCAGTAGTTTCTCACACAACCAACTCTAACAGCCCAGTCTGACTCACCAGCTGTGTTCCAAATGGCTTCCTATTCCCAATATACTGAACTACTTTTGACCAGGGCCATATTGGCACAGAAGTAGTGCACTGTATAGGGAATCGTGCCATTTGGAATGCATGCAGCCCATGTCCCATGAACAAGTCTCTCTCCCTTCCTCCAGCTCCATCTCAGGCCTTCCCTCCACCCCACCAAGCTATCTACGAGGAGGCCCCTGCTTCTCCTTCCTCAGCTGCCTTCAGAATGCACAGAACTCACCAACGCAATGGCCTTCTGGGAAATGTAGTCTTTGCTGCCAAGGACACTGTGCCTGTATAATGCCTTTTGTGGGATTAATTTATTTTTTCTCCTTCTGATGCTGTGATTGCTGTGAGTGTAATCTCCACGACGTGCTCCTCTTTAGCCCGCCTCCCCGTTACAGGAAATGGGAGCTTTCTCATGCCAAACATTTTTTTTTGTTCTTGAGTGAACTGATATACGGCCACAGAAAGATTCCCTCCAGAAACCTGAGATCTGCCTTGTTTGACTGTATTACAGTATTTAACATTATGAACAGTAGTGGTGTCAGTCAATGACATGACAGTGAAATTACTTCCTATACAGCACCTAGGGGAGAGTGTGTGTTTTGTACTTTACTTATTTGTAGTAATATTTTCTTATTTTGTGTGTGTGACTTCCTTCTGGCAGCTATTTTCAAGATTGGTCAGAATGTGTTTTTGGATGGTCACTTGGCCCTGTGTGTCACTGTGAATACCTACAGACAGCAGAGGCCAAATGTCCCTGTGTGTGACGGTAGAGGAGACAAGGCCACCCATCCCCTCTCAAAGCAAGGTGACCATGTTCATCATCTCAGAGTTGGAGTCAAGAGAACGTTGTTGTAAATTAGAAGTGGTTCTCTGCCTGGCTGGCAGGCAGCCCATTGAGACAAAACGTACTGAAATGTCTCAATGCTCTACTTAATGAACGACACCCAGAGTGAAGTAGCTGCATATTATCAATGAACTGAACTTTGGGGAGGATGGAGCTGTTCATAGGGTAGAAACAAGCTCAAGACTTCAGGATTGTGTCAAAAGCCAAAATAGGGGAGTCCACTACAATGACCCCCCCCCCCCCCAAGGAACTTTTGTAAAACTGAACAAAATGTCGACTCTGCAATAGGCGTACCTTTATTTCTTTCTGTTATCTAATGAGTTTGGAAATTATAGAGAATAAATATAGAGGGTGTTTGAACTTATTGTCTTTATGGATTTTAATACATGTTTAATATTTCTGGTTTCATTATGATACAATGCATAGGTAATGTCTTGGTTGTACGAGCAGCACTCAGTTAACTACATGTTAAATACCCTTCCTAGAAGCCATATAAAACCACTGTTTGGATAGGGATGGTTGGGTTTCCAGATGAAATCTGGAGGTGCTGGCTAGCAGAGTAGGACAAAGAGAAGGAGAGCCTCTCTAGGACCTCGGATGCAGTAACTGAATTACCATCATACCCTGATGAAGACAGCTTGTCTGTCCAACCACTGCTTATTCAATTATTGCATATGAGCTCGTGTGCAGCTCTCCTTTTTCATGGGTTTCCAGATTGTCTTGGTCGGGATCATAGAGTTGGATAGATGGCTCAAACTGGGTGGGAATTTCTATGGGTTAAGGAAATACTTAAAGAAATTATGAAGATATCAATTGATATCTTCCCACAGACAACTTTTTAAAATGGAGAAAGCCCTCAACTGCGGCCCCCATTCTGTCACAAATGTCATAATTGCAAAGATGAGGAACACTACCCAATTCTATGGCTCTGACCATGGTTAGGACCTAGATGGTTGGATTGCCGGCTTGTCTAGTAAAATCTATTATTTCAGAGCCTTGAGCAGGAAGACCACCTTCCCCTGGTATGGTTCGTATGAGTCTTGATAGGCGATGTTGTGGGCCACCACACGACACTGGATCTTAGCCTCCCTCTCTTTGACCAGGTGGAACTTCACAGCCACTAGAGGGTTAACGTAGGTGGGCTGTGTGGAGGGAGACCAAGAGAGGGTTCATGGTTCATACCAATCATGTTTAGACATAGAGTTGGATAGAGGGACCAACTGCCACAATGCTTGTTTTTAACAATTATAGCAAAGATGTGCTCGCTGTCAAACTCTATGATAAAGTGCCTTCGGAAAGTATTCAGACTCCTTGACTTTTCCAAGTTTTATTCTAAAATGTTTTTTTTGTTTGTTTTTTTATCCTCGGCAATCTACACACAATACCCCATAATGACAAAGCGAAAACAGATTTTTAGAAATCTCTGCAAATTGTATTAAAAATAAAAAACAAATACCATTATTTACATAAGTATTCAGACCCTTTGCTATGAGATTCGAAATTGAACTCATGTGCATCCTGTTTCCATCGATCATCCTTGAGATGTTTCTACAATTGATTGGAATCCACCTGTGATAAATTCAATTGACTGAACATGATTTGGAAAGGCACACACCTGTCCATAGAAGGTCCCACAGTTGACGGTGTACGTCAGGGCAAAAACCAAGCCCTGAGGTCGAAGGAATTGTCCGAAGAGCTCCGAGACAGGATTGTGTCAAGGCACAGATCTCGGGAAGGGTGCCAACATATGTCTACCTTTGAAGGTCCCCAATAACACAGTGGCCTCCGTCATTCTTAAATGGAAGAAGTTTGGAAACACCAAGACTCTTCCTAGAGCTGGCCACCCGGCCAAACTGAGCAATCGAGGGAGAAGGGCCTTGGTCAGGGAGGTGACCAAGAACCCAATGGTCACTCTGACAGAGCTCCTTTGTCTCAGTTCATGAGAAACAAGATTCTCTGGTCTGATGAAACCAAGATTGAAGTCTTTGGTCTGGAGGAAACCTGGCACCATCCCTACGGTGAAGCATGGTGGTAGTAGTATCATGCTGTTGGGAGGTTTTCCAGTGGCAGGGACTGGAAGACTAGTCAGGATCAAGGCAAAGATGAACGGAACGAAGTACAGAGATCCTTGATGAAAACTTGCTCCAGAGTGCTCAGGACCTCAGACTGGGGTGAAGGTTCACCTTCCAACAAGACAACAACCCTAAACACACAGCCAAGACAATGCAGGAGTGGCTTCAAGACAAGTCTCTGAGCCCAGACTTAAACCTGATCTAACATCTCTGGAGAATTCTGAAAATAGCTGTGTAGCGATGCTCCCCATCCAACCTGACAGCTTGAGAGGATCTGCAGAGTAGAATGGGAGAAACTCCCCAAATACAGGTGTGCCAAGCTTGTAGCATCATACCCAAGAAGACTCGAGGCTGTAATCGCTTCCAAAGGTGCTTCAACAAAGTACTGAGTAAAGGGTCTGAATACTTATGGAAATGTGATATTTCCGGGCTGCAACATTTTTTAAACTGTTTTTGCTTTGTCATTACGGGCTGTAACGTAACAAAATGTGGAAAAAGTCAAGGGGTCTAAATACTTTCTGAATGAACTGTATATACATTGTTGTAAATCAATACACGGGTGTATCCATTAGTCTGATTTTTTTGCGAAAGGAAACCGTTTACCCCAAATGGGGCAGTGTTTTTCCTGTGAAAATGAGTTTGTATTGGACAAATTCAGGTATATCCTTCCCCGGTTTGTTCCGTTTTGCTCTTTTTGCTTACGTTAGATTCCTACATTTAATGGTAAATGGATTACAATGCAAAACGTTTTGCAATGGATTTCGACAAATGAATACACCCCAGGTGTAAGTAAACCATGCATTGAGTTTCACAAAACAACATTAGTTCCATAGAGAGAAGAAGACAGTTGTCGTGGTTACCTGAGCCAGCTTGCCGTAGTATGGGAAGTAGGATAAGTCGAAGGTTCCGTTGGTGGGGAAGTACTCGATCATGTCTATGTTATCATGGCCGCTCTGCGCACACACACCAACCATCCATTAAATACTGTTGGCAGACTAGATATAATGTTCTGAGAAACTGTCTTCCTGGGCAGCCATGTTGAGCAGAGTCACAGATTTATTTCTATATAAATATACGGCTTTGGTGTTGAGTAGCCATCTTGGTTTATACTCACCAGTATAGTGCAGTTCAAATGAGGAGCCATGCCAGTCCCGTTGTTGGGCAGGAAGTTGATGATCTGGGTTAGAAACATCATGCATATCAGTGCAATTTCCTAATGTGTTATAAATGTATTATAATGTTTTATAACATCCCCACTTGTTGTAAATGTCATGTGCATAACATAATGTAATATTTCCAGCTGGTTTGTGACTGTGAACGCACCCTGTTCATCTTGATGATGACGCAGGGCATGGTGCCGTTATAGCCGAACGTGGGCTCGTCCAGGCCGGAGCAGCGTCCCAGCATGCTCTGGGTGAAGCGGCAGGAGTACTTGGTATGGTGTGGAGCCTCAAACTTCTCCTGTCTGAAGTACTGTCCCCGGGTGCAGTTATGGTTATACTGTTGAGACGTGTCATTGTAGGCTGAGAGAGAGGAGTCAGACAGAGAGGTAGAGGGGACAGAGAGGGAGAGGGGACAGAGAGAGGAGTCAGACAGAGAGGTAGAGGGGACAGAGAGAGGAGTCAGACAGAGGTAGAGGGGACAGAGAAGAGTCAGACAGAGAGGTAGAGGGGACAGAGAGAGGAGTCAGACAGAGAGGTAGAGGGGACAGAGAGAGGAGTCAGACAGAGGTAGAGGGGACAGAGAGGTAGAGGGGACAGAGAGAGGAGTCAGACAGAGAGGTAGAGGGGATAGAGAGGGACAAAAATAGAGAGGGAGGGAGAGAGACAGAGGGAGAAAAATAGAGAGGGTGAGAGAGGGAAAAAAGGAGGGTTTAATGATTTGTGATCCAGGGAGGTCAAAGCATTGACTAGCAACTGTAGTAGGTTAGTTTGAGATAATTGACTGATGAAGTCTGAAATGGGATGGCACCCTCAGTTCTGGACAACAGGAGTCCACTACATAGGGTGCCATATTGGACACTGACGTTTGAGGAAGTTGCTGAGGCAGTTGGACATCTTCCTCTGGCTGGCTTTATCAGACATGTTGTAGCTGAGTACTACATCCTCCTCAATGTATGTAGGTGGCCAGACCATCACCCCTACACACACACACACAAACGCAGAGGTCAGCCGACACCATCCCAGATATGGTCACAGACTGTATGAACTACAGAGATAGGGGGAGAGGGGGAGGGGGGGGGAGAGAAAGAGAGCGACTGTGAGAGAGCGGGAAGAGAAAGAGAGTGTGAGAGGGGAGAGGGAGAGAAAGAGGGGGGAGACAGAGAGAGGGGGGAGACAGAGAGAGGGGGGAGACAGAGAGAGGGGCTAGACAGAGAGCGGGGGGGGGCCAGAAAGAGAAGGAGATAGAGGGGAGGGGCTAGACAGAGAGCGGGGGGGGGCCAGAAAGAGAAGGAGATAGAGGGGAGGGGCCAGAAGGAGATAGAGGGGAGGGTGAAGGACGCAAGGGACAATATGTACTTCTTTACAGGAGCAATAAATGGTAAACAGTAAATAGTAAACAGTGAATAGTGAAGGGACATTTTTACTAATGGGCTGAATCTATGGGTCCTGGTCTAAAGTAGTGCACTATGTAGGGAATAGGGTCCTGGTCTAAAGTAGTGCACTATATAGGGAATAGGGTCCTGGTCTAAAGTAGTGCACTATGTAGGGAATAGGGTCCTGGTCTAAAGTAGTGCACTATATAGGGAATAGGGTCCTGGTCTAAAGTAGTGCACTATATAGGGAATAGGGTCCTGGTCTAAAGTAGTGCACTATATAGGGAATAGTAGGGTGCCATTTGGGACACAGTTTTCCATCTCAGTTGTTACCTGGTGATGTTAAGCGGTCCTGGTAGTCTGGAGTGTAGGGGTCCAGGGTATACATCAGAGTCCAGATGGCCAGAGAGAACAGGCCAGTCATTATCACATAGAACGCTACATAGTACAGACTGATGTACACTACAAGAGAGAGAGGGAGAGAGGAGGGGGGGGAAAGAGAGAGAGGGACAGAGAGAGACAGAGAGAGAGTGAGAGAGATAGAGAGGGACAGAGAGAGAGGAGGGGAGAGAGAGAGGGACAGAGAGAGAGGAGGGGAGAGAGAGAGACAGAGAGAGAGGAGGGGGGGAGAGAGATAGGGACAGACAGAGAGAGAGTGAGGAGGGGAGAGAGAGGAGGGGGGAGAGAGAGAGGAGGGGGAGAGAGAGAGAGGGACATAGAGTGAGACAGACAGACAGAGAGAGTGAGAGAGCGAGAGACAGAAAGAGAGAGAGAGTGGGAGAGAGAGTGAGAGAGAGAGTGAGAGAGAGTGAGACAGAGAGAGAGAGAGAGAGAGAGACAGAGAGAGTGAGTGAGAGAGAGAGAGAGAGTCAGTCAGTCAGTCTGTTCCTGCTTTAACCAGCTTCTCTTGCCTGGCTGCATTCAACAACGATGATAATAGGTCTTGGTTAGTAAGGAGTCTGCACCTCTTTGCCTGTCTGTGGTCTGGTTGTAGTTAGTAGCTTAAACCTGTATTTCCCATTGAATGTCCAATGTGTCTTTATGACTGACTGACTAGCCTACTGGCCAAGGTGCCCTCTATGGGCGAGAGCTGTGGTTTATCTAAATGTGAGATCGTCCAGAGGTCAGAGGGAGAATTCTCCCTCACAAACCAACCAGCTTATCAGTCAAACTGCTCTCTCTTCAATCTAATGTCCACACACTGAAATAACACTACACACACTGATATAACACTACACACACTGATATAACACTACACACACTGAAATAACACTACACACACTGATATAACACTACACACACTGATATAACACTACACACTGATATAACACTACACACACTGATATAACACTACACACACTGATATAACACTACACACACTGATATAACACTACACACACTGAAATAACACTACACACACTGATATAACACTACACACACTGAAATAACACTACACACACTGATATAACACTACACACACTGATATAACACTACACACACTGAAATAACACTACACACACTGAAATAACACTACACACACTGAAATAACACTACACACACTGATATAACACTACACACTGATATAACACTACACACACTGATATAACACTACACACTGATATAACACTACACACACTGAAATAACACTACACACACTGATATAACACTACACACACTGATATAACACTACACACACTGATATAACACTACTGATATAACACTACACACACTGATATAACACTACACACACTGATATAACACTACACACACTGATATAACACTACACACACTGATATAACACTACACACACTGATATAACACTACACACACTGATATAACACTACACACACTGAAAATAACACTACACACACTGATATAACACTACACACACGATATAACACTACACACACTGATATAACACTACACACACTGATATAACACTAACACACTGATATAACACTACCACTGATATAACACTACACACACTGATATACACTACACACTGATATAACACTACACACACTGAAATAACACTACACACTGATATAACACACTGATATAACACTACACACACTGATATAACACTACACACACTGATATAACACTACACACACTGATATAACACTACACACTGATATAACACTACACACACTGAAATAACACTACACACATGATTAAACATACACACACTGATATAACACTACACACTGATATAACACTACACACACTGATATAACACTACACACACTGAAATAACACTACACACACTGATATAACACTACACACACTGATATAACACTACACACTGATATAACACTACACACACTGATATAACACTACACACACTGATATAACACTACACACTGATATAACACTACACACACTGAAATAACACTACACACTGATATAACACACTGATATAACACTACACACACTGATATAACACTACACACACTGATATAACACTACACACACTGATATAACACTACACACACTGATATAACACTACACACACTGATATAACACTACACACACTGATATAACACTACACACTGATATAACACTACACACACTGAAATAACACTACACACACTGATATAACACTACACACACTGATATAACACTACACACTGATATAACACTACACACACTGATATAACACTACACACACTGAAATAACACTACACACACTGATATAACACTACACACACTGATATAACACTACACACTGATATAACACTACACACACTGAAATAACACTACACACACTGAAATAACACTACACACACTGATATAACACTACACACACTGATATAACACTACACACACTGATATAACACTACACACACTGATATAACACTACACACACTGATATCCAAAGGACACAGCAAAGTCAGGTGTGAGGTCTGTACACTTGGGTCACTTGTGCATTAATCTCATGGAGTCAGTCTAGATGAGTGTTTTAATTAAGTCTGAATATTGCATATACTCCAACAAACCACCAACAGCTTCTTTACCAACTCAGACAAACACACACACACACACACACACACACACACACACACACACACACACACACACACACACACACACACACACACACACACACACACACACACACACATACACACACACACACACAATCACACACACACACATACCACACAATCACACACCTTTCCCACTCTGCAGTACATACCCCATTTCTCAGGTGTTCTTCCGAACATGGTCCCAGTGTCTGAGTTCCACACAAAGCGACCGAAGTCCTCACACCGCTGGCCACACGTCCTCTTCTCCTTCAGGGTCGCCATGTTGGTGGGCTAGGATCCAGATACACCAGGAGAGACCAGTGGGAGATGTGGAGAGATGCTGTACAGGGAGGAGGGATACCTCTTCACAATCTGGCAACCTGGCTTCACTCCTCACCTAGTTATGGTGTATGAGAGAAACCTACTGTAGGACTTGTCTTCTTTTATTTCCTCCGTCCCTCTCTCCTCGGTTCCTTTGCTTTTTGGGTTTTTTACTGTGCTGTTTTGTCTCTGTGCCTGTGTGCCTGTTTCTCTCAGCCTGTATTCTAATACTGTACTACTGTTGTCTTCCTAGTTATACTACTGTCCAGCTGCTCTCCAAGCTCTCTCTCTCTCTCTCTCTGTGGTGTGACCTACACTATGTGACTGCGTACCCTTGGACTAGACTTTTATATGTGGTGATAAGGGCAGCCTCCGGGTGTAGGGCCAGACAGAGACGGGGCAGGGCCAACCATGCTGTGAGCTACACCTCACCCAACATCCCCTGTGTTCGCTGCTCAAACAGAACCCAAGAAGGCTGTGTGACCTTGGTGTGATACTCTACTCCTCTGTAACTGCATGATATGTCCAGGACCTTGGTGTGATACTCTACTGCTCTGTAACTGCATGATATGTCCAGGACCTTGGTGTGATACTCTACTGCTCTGTAACTACATGATATGTCCAGGACCTTGGTGTGATACTCTACTGCTCTGTAACTGCATGATATGTCCAGGACCTTGGTGTGATACTCTACTGCTCTGTAACTGCATGATATGTCCAGGACCTTGGTGTGATACTCTACTCCTCTGTAACTGCATGATATGTCCAGGACCTTGGTGTGATACTCTACTGCTCTGTAACTACATGATATGTCCAGGGACCTTGGTGTGATACTCTACTGCTCTGTAACTGCATGATATGTCCAGGACCTTGGTGTGATACTCTACTGCTCTGTAACTGCATGATATGTCCAGGACCTTGGTGTGATACTCTACTGCTCTGTAACTGCATGATATGTCCAGGACCTTGGTGTGATACTCTACTCCTCTGTAACTGCATGATATGTCCATGGAGCTGCCATGGAATTATGGGATGTCTTCTAAAATCATGATTATGCTGCTTTTTTATTGAAACTACAATGGCCACACTTTAGTCAACTGCTTTGTGAAATGGTGACATGAACACATTGTCAGAAACCACTGGGAACATTTCAACGGTGATAATGTTCTATATTAATTCTCTACCAATCCATAGACATGGATCACCTACCATTCCATAGACCTGGATCACCTACCATTCCATAGACATGGATCACCTACCATTCCATAGACCTGGATCACCTACCATTCCATAGACATGGATCACCTACCATTCCACAGACCTGGATCACCTACCATTCCATAGACATGGATCACCTACCATTCCATAGACATGGATCACCTACCATTCCATAGACATGGATCACCTACCATTCCATAGACCTGGATCACCTACCATTCCATAGACCTGGATCACCTACCATTCCATAGACCTGGATTACCTACCATTCCATAGACCTGGATTACCTACCCCTCCATAGACATGGATCACCTACCATTCCATAGACCTGGATCACCTACCATTCCATAGACCTGGATCACCTACCATTCCATAGACCTGGATCACCTACCATTCCATAGACCTGGATCACCTACCATTCCATAGACATGGATCACCTACCCCTCCATAGACCTGGATCACCTACCATTCCATAGACATGGATCCCCTACCATTCCATAGACCTGGATCACCTACCATTCCATAGACCTGGATTACCTACCATTCCATAGACATGGATCCCCTACCATTCCATAGACCTGGATTACCTACCATTCCATAGACATGGATCACCTACCATTCCATAGACCTGGATTACCTACCATTCCATAGACCTGGATCACCTACCATTCCATAGACCTGGATCACCTACCATTCCATAGACATGGATCACCTACCATTTTTATGAATGCTACCACTCTGACTCTTTTCTTATATCTCTCTCTTTCTCTCACTCTCCCTCTCTCTCTTTCTCTCACTCTCCCTCTCTCTCTTTCTCTTTCTCTCTCTCTCCCCCTCTCCATATCTCTCTCTCCCTTTCCATCTCTCTCTCTTTCTCTCCCTCTCTCTCTCTCCCTCTCCATCCTATTGTCCTCCTCATGGTTTAACACAGTAGCAGTGGAAGGAAGGTATTATAGAGTTAGTGGATAAACTCTGAACACAAAGGTGTTGAGTCAGACAGATCTCTGTTATGTGAGAATGTGTGTGCGTGTGTGCGTTGCAGGGGCTTAACTCTCAGTCTCAGGTTTGCTCCGGTCCCAGTAAGGGGAATCAGTGCTCCCTGTGTGTCTCTCTCTCTCTCTCTCTCTCTGCATCCTGCGCTCCAGGGGTACAGACAGACAGACAGATCACCCCTCTGCTCTCTACTGAATCACTACAGTCTGGGGGAAACTCTAATCCTTTCATTTCCCGTGAACATTTTGGTCATCCGGCCTGTCCTTCTCTTCTCCTCCTTTCCTCTCCCCCTCTTCTTCTCTCCGTGTCCACGACGAGAGGAGTTGTCTGGGGCTTTTCTCACTCCCTCTCCTGATCTGTTTCCCAGTGGAGCTCGGCGCTTCTCTTCTGTTTCTCTCTCTCTTTATTTCTCTCTCTTTGTTTCTGCCTCCATCCTTCATCGCCATGGATATGGGCAGCCTGACAACGGTGGTGGCCAACTCGGCCTACATCTCGGCGCGCGGGAGTTTCGACGGCACGGCCAACCCGTCCGCCAACCGGGACAAGAAGTACCACGCCCGCCTGAAGCTGCCTCACATCACGGTGTGCGAGGGCCTCAGGGAGACACTGGACCTGGGCTTCCAGACCGCCTGCGTGGAGCAGCCCATCGGCAAGCGTCTGTTCCAGGAGTTCCTGGAGGCCAACAACGAATACAAAGGCCCCTGCCGCCTGTGGAAGGACGTGGAGGAGTACAACCAGGCCGAGGACCAGGACCGCATTAAGAAGGCCTCCAAGATGCTCTCTCGCTACATGGAGCCAAGCGCCAAACACTTCTGCCCCTTCCTGCCGGAGAACGACATCACCAAGGTGAAGGAGAAGTACGCGGAGGCCGGAGACGATCTGTTCATCGAGACTCTGACCAGCGTACTGGACTTCCTCAAGGAGGTCCCTTACACCTTCTACCTGGACAGCATGCACCTGAAGAGGTTCCTCCAGTGGAAGTGGCTGGAGATGCAGCCCACGGGAGAGGACTGGTTCATGGACTTCCGTGTCCTTGGGAAGGGGGGCTTCGGGGAGGTACACGCCACCTCGATGAAGGCCACGGGGAAACTGTACGCCTGCAAGAAGCTCAACAAGAAGAGGCTGAAGAAGAGGAAAGGATATGAGGTGAGAGACAGAAGACCTGTATTACTACTATATATAGTGGAGTTTGTAGTTCACTTCTAAAATGGAGGGCAAAATTGGTTGCCATTGGAATAGAGGAAGGAGTGCCTGATGGGAAGTGTAGTTCATGGAGGGAAATGGCTATGTGTCAGTTGATGGGTTGATACGAGATGTGTGTTGTAAGACATTAGGGTTAGGTGTTGGTTTCAGTACATGTGAGTTTGGTGTGAGAGCTCTGAGGAAGTCACTTTAAAGAGGTAAGAGATAAAGAGAGAGAGAGAAGCGTGTGACGGACAAAAGAGAGTTCACAGTTTAATTAATAAAGTTTGTGTTTTGGGTACGATGAATACCACTCGTAACACAACTTATCCAAAGCATCTGTCCAGGATAAGCAATGCTTAGTGGAGGAGGGCTGATTACGGAACAGACTTACGTTAGTACATAGGAGAGCACACACACACAGGTGTTAATACATAGGAGAGCACACACACACACACAGGTGTTAGTACATAGGAGAGCACACACACACAGGTGTTAATACATAGGAGAGCACACACACACACACAGGTGTTAGTACATAGGAGAGCACACACACACACAGGTGTTAATACATAGGAGAGCACACACACACACAGGTGTTAGTACATAGGAGAGCACACACACACACACACAGGTGTTAGTACATAGGAGAGCACACACACACAGGTGTTAGTACATAGGAGAGCACACACACACACAGGTGTTAGTACATAGGAGAGCACACACACACACAGGTGTTAGTACATAGGAGAGCACACACACACACACAGGTGTTAGTACATAGGAGAGCACACACACACAGGTGTTAGTACATAGGAGAGCACACACACACACACAGGTGTTAGTACATAGGAGAACACACACACACACACAGGTGTTAGTACATAGGAGAGCACACACACACACACAGGTGTTAGTACATAGGAGAGCACACACACACAGGTGTTAGTACATAGGAGAGCACACACACACAGGTGTTAGTACATAGGAGAGCACACACACACACAGGTGTTAGTACATAGGAGAGCACACACACACAGGTGTTAGTACATAGGAGAGCACACACACACAGGTGTTAGTACATAGGAGAGCACACACACACAGGTGTTAGTACATAGGAGAGCACACACACACAGGTGTTAGTACATAGGAGAGCACACACACACACACAGGTGTTAGTACATAGGAGAGCACACACACAGGTGTTAGTACATAGGAGAGCACACACACACAGGTGTTAGTACATAGGAGAGCACACACACACAGGTGTTAGTACATAGGAGAGCACACACACACAGGTGTTAGTACATAGGAGAGCACACACACACACACAGGTGTTAGTACATAGGAGAGCACACACACACACACACAGGTGTTAGTACATAGGAGAGCACACACACACACAGGTGTTAGTACATAGGAGAGCACACACACACACAGGAGAGTACATATCCCTCAGCCTTGACCTTCAGCAGAATGTCACAGCTCTTCAGATTATCACAGGGATTTCACACTACATAAGAACCTCATTCAGGACTATTACCCAACAACACACCTTCCAAATGTCTTCCTCTGAGGTTGCATCACAAATAGCACCCCACTCCCTGTAAATCCCTATGGGCCAAGGTGAAAAGTAGGGCCCTTCATAGGGAATAGGGTGCCATGTAGGATCATCCCTGTAGATTTGTTCTATGCCACAAATAGACTTGAGGAGTGGTCTGGGCAGTGGTGTGTGTGTGTGTGTGTGTGTGTGTGTGTGTGTGTGTGTGTGTGTGTGTGTGTGTGTGTGTGTGTGTGTGTGTGTGTGTGTGTGTGTGTGTGTGTGTGTGTGTGTGTGTGTGTGTGTGTGTGAGTGAGTAGTATAGTGCAGTAGTCTCCAGTAAGATGAATGTAAGTGTTGGACTGTAGTCGTTCTGGGCAGTGAGGGGTAAGGGTCTGTCTGGAGTGGAACTGAACGAACAGGGGACATTGAGATATATTGGGGCAGGGCAGTGGCAATGATTAGAGTTGACATGAAATACAAGTGTTATTTCATTGAAATACCCCAGGGGTCCAGCTATTCCTCTAGGCCACAGTGGCAGCTGGTTTACACACTGATGTCCACCAGGGAAACACAGTGTGTGGACTCTGGACTGACTTTGGACTGTCAAATCACTCGTGGATATGAAGTGACATTAATCGCTCAGTGAAGTGCCAATGCAGGAACCAGAGGAGCTGTGGAGAGTGTCTGTCTTCCATGATATAATCAGTGATAAGCCCCTACCTGCAGCATTACAATGATTATTGAGCTCCTTATTCAGCACGTGCCAACTCTGCCATGTTTGTAAATGGAGCAGATCCCTCCCTGCTATGGGTATTGGGCGTGTGTGTATGTGCCTGTTATCACACATGCTTACGTATAAGTATGTGGTTGTCTTGTGTAATGTGAATGAACTGATGGACCTTGCAGCCTGTCCTGTGCTGACCTTAGACACAGGCTTTGGCCCAAATGGCACCCTATTCCCTATATAATGGAACCCTATTCCCTATATAATGGAACCCTATTCCCTATATAATGGCACCCTATTCCCTATATAGTGCAATACATTTGACCAGAGCCCAATGAGCCCTTATGAGCCCTATGAGCCCTGGTCAAATGTAGTGCACTATATAAGGAATAGGGTGCCTTTCCCCTCCGGTCCACTAGGGGGCGATGGTGGAGAAGAGAATTCTGGCACGTGTCCACAGCAGGTTCATCGTGTCGCTGGCCTACGCCTTCCAGACCAAGACTGAGCTCTGTCTGGTCATGACCATCATGAATGGAGGAGACTTGAGGTAAAATAGCTTGCTCCTATTGGGTGGGTGTGGGGAGGGAGGAGACCTGAGGTAAAATAGCTTGCTCCTATTGGGTGGGTGTGGGGAGGGAGGAGACCTGAGGTAAGATAGCTTGCTCCTATTGGGTGGGTGTAGGGAGGAAGGAGACCTGAGGTAAGATAGCTTGCTCCTATTGGGTGGGTGTGGGGAGGGAGGAGACCTGAGGTAAGATAGCTTGCTCCTATTGGGTGGGTGTGGGGAGGGAGGAGACCTGAGGTAAGATAGCTTCCTCCTATTGGGTGGGTGTGGGGAGGGAGGAGACCTGAGGTAAAATAGCTTGCTTCTATTGGTTGGGTTGTTTATTTCCTGCTGTGTTTCCTGTTGTGTTTCTATGTGGTTTGTGTATGTCATGCGTGATCTGAGGTTAGAATGTCCTCTTGTAAACATCAATCTAATCTAATCTACGGTCAGGTATCATATCTACAATGTGGATGAGAACAACCCAGGGTTTGATGAGCAGAGGGCCTGTTTCTACACAGCTCAGATCATACAGGGTATGGAGCACCTCCACCAGAAGAGAATCATCTACAGAGACCTCAAACCTGAGAATGTGTTGTTGGATAATGAAGGTACACACACACACACACACACACACACACTTTACACAGGACATGGGTCGACACTGACGTACTCTGGGCTGCTAACAATATCTCTGACGTTTGTTGGAGGTGTGTTTGACATTGTGGTCTTGATGTTTGCTCTCTGTCTCAGGTAACGTGCGTATCTCTGACCTTGGTCTGGCCGTGGAGCTGGAGGACAACCAGACAAATATCAAAGGCTACGCTGGGACTCCAGGTACACTACCACTTCCCTTAACTCACCTGTACAGTACAACTCACTGTACTGTCCCTGACAACTCACTGTACTGTCCCTGACAACTCACTGTAGTGTCCCTGACAACTCACTGTAGTGTCCCTGACAACTCACTGTAGTGTCCCTGAC
>NC_042995.1:11040839-11053339 GCF_901001165.1 Salmo trutta | reverse complement strand
GTGAAGGGAGTCACCCTGGACGACCCCGACAAGGAGTTCTTTGACGAGTTCGCCTCAGGAAACATCCCCATTCCCTGGCAGGAGGAGATGATCGAGACGGGGATCTACGGGGAGCTGAACCTCTGGGGGGTCGGAGGGGCGCTGCCCAACGACCTGCGCAGGGAGAGCATCCTGGAACAGCCCCCAAAGTCCTCCACCTGCTGCCTGTCATAGATCAGAGGTCAAGGGGTAGGGAACATGGAACTCTTTGGTCACGTTCCCCTGCTCAGACGTTGCATGCATCAACCAATGGTTGCGTGCCACATCATCGACTGTGTCATTGACTGACAGATTGCTATAACATATAATGCGGTTAGCTGATACTGTAAGTAAAATACCGATCCAGGCGTTGTCAGATCTGGCAGGCATCAGCAACGCCTGGGCACGGGAACGCGCCCTTTATGAATATCACGACTAGGAAGGATATCATTGGCCGGCCGAGTGGAGGAAGTAGTCTCGGCCAATGGCAGAGATGTGGTCACGAAGGAATGATGGAATGTTTATTTTGTTTATTATATGTTATGTATTATTATGTTTATCAAAATGAACAAGTTAACAGAAGTTTTAGATATTTACACCTGTTTCTTCTCAGTGAAGAATCATTATTTTCTTGCTACTACGGTACATGGTGAAATGCACCATTTATTGTACTTCACCAAAGAGACAGAATAGTGCTTTAACAGCCAGCCACTATGCTGAGAAAACAAAATACAGTCACTATAATATTTTATTTGCTATAATGGAATTATAATGGAACTATAATGGAACTATAATGGAACAATAATGGAACTATAATGGAACTATAATGGAACTATAATGGAACTATAATGGAACTATAATGGAACTATAATGGAACTATAATGGAACTATAATGGAACTATAATGGAACTATAATGGAACTATAATGGAACTATAATAGAACTATAATGGAACTATAATGGAACTATAATGGAACTATAATGGAACTATAATAGAACTATAATGGAACTATAATGGAACTATAATATAACTATAATGGAACTATAATAGAACTATAATATAACTATAATGGAACTATAATAGAACTATAATATAACTATAATGGAACTATAATGGAACTATAATAGAACTATAATGGAACTATAATGGAACTATAATAGAACTATAATGGAACTATAATGGAACTATAATGGAACTATAATGGAACTATAATAGAACTATAATAGAACTATAATGGAACTATAATAGAACTATAATAGAACTATAATGGAACTATAATAGAACTATAATGGAACTATAATGGAACTATAATAGAACTATAATGGAACTATAATGGAACTATAATGGAACTATAATAGAACTATAATGGAACTATAATGGAACTATAATAGAACTATAATAGAACTATAATGGAACTATAATGGAACTATAATGGAACTATAATAGAACTATAATATAACTATAATATAACTATAATGGAACTATAATGGAACTATAATGGAACTATAATGGAACTATAATGGAACTATAATAGAACTATAATGGAACTATAATGGAACTATAATGGAACTATAATAGAACTATAATGGAACTATAATGGAACTATAATAGAACTATAATAGAACTATAATGGAACTATAATAGAACTATAATGGAACTATAATGGAACTATAATATAACTAAAATGGAACTATAATAGAACTATAATAGAACTATAATGGAACTATAATGGAACTATAATAGAACTATAATGGAACTATAATGGAACTATAATAGAACTATAATGGAACTATAATGGAACTATAATGGAACTATAATGGAACTATAATGGAACTATAATGGAACTATAATAGAACTATAATAGAACTATAATGGAACTATAATGGAACTATAATGGAACTATAATGGAACTATAATGGAACTATAATGGAACTATAATGGAACTATAATGGAACTATAATGGAACTATAATAGAACTATAATGGAACTATAATGGAACTATAATAGAACTATAATAGAACTATAATGGAACTATAATGGAACTATAATGGAACTATAATAGAACTATAATATAACTATAATATAACTATAATGGAACTATAATGGAACTATAATGGAACTATAATGGAACTATAATGGAACTATAATGGAACTATAATATAACTATAATATAACTATAATGGAACTATAATGGAACTATAATGGAACTATAATGGAACTATAATGGAACTATAATGGAACTATAATGGAACTATAATAGAACTATAATGGAACTATAATAGAACTATAATGGAACTATAATGGAACTATAATGGAACTATAATAGAACTATAATGGAACTATAATGGAACTATAATAGAACTATAATGGAACTATAATGGAACTATAATGGAACTATAATTGAACTATAATGGAACTATAATGGAACTATAATGGAACTATAATGGAACTATAATTGCTCTGTTTCTGTTTACTTGTTTGTCTTTTGCTGTGGAATCTTCAGAGTTTTTGGAATGCGATGTCATCAATGCAGTGTGTGTGTGTGTGTGTGTGTGTGTGTGTGTGTGTGTGTGTGTGTGTGTGTGTGTGTGTGTGTGTGTGTGTGTGTATAAATGTAAATATATGTATTTAGATAGATAGGGGAGAACTCATCAACTGGTTTTATCTGGTTGTCATGTGCAGTGACTGTATCTCTCTCTGTACCCTCTCTTCACACTCCATCACAAGTCTCTCAGATGTAGATCAGTTTAATGGCAGATATAAATCCAACTAGCATGAACTATTTATGTCTCTGTTCTACTGTATATTCTTATGCTCCACAAGGTCTTTTCAAATTACGGTTAGAGGCCTACGGGTCCTGGTCAAAAGTAGTGCACTATATAGGGAATAGGGTGCCACTTGGGATGCATAATCCAATATGGAGTTACAGCAATGTTGGTTTCTTGATAATAAATACTGATATTACATTATAAACCCTGTAAGGAGTCACTCATAATCACTCAATACAAATTCTAAGTTGTATATGTCACTTTTCATATCAGTATAGATACACGTGACATATCAATATAGATATGTGTGACATATCAGTATAGATACGCGTGACATATCAGTATAGATACACGTGACATATCGGTATAGATACGCGTGACATATCAATATAGATATGCGTGACATATCAGTATAGATATGCGTGACATATCGGTATAGATACGCATGACATATCGGTATAGATACGCGTGACATATCGGTATAGATACGCGTGACATATCGGTATAGATACGCGTGACATATCGGGATAGATATGCGTGACATATCAGTATAGATACGTGTGACATATCAGTATAGATACGCGTGACATATCGGTATAGATACAAGTGACATATCGGTATAGATACGCGTGACATATCGGTATAGATACGCGTGACATATCGGTATAGATACGCGTGACATATCGGTATAGATACGCGTGACATATCGGTATAGATACGTGTGACATATCGGTATAGATACGCGTGACATATCGGTATAGATACGTGTGACATATCGGTATAGATACGAGTGACATATCGGTATAGATACGCGTGACATATCGGTATAGATACGCGTGACATATCGGTATAGATACGCGTGACATATCGGTATAGATACGCGTGACATATCGGTATAGATACGCGTGACATATCGGTATAGATACGAGTGACATATCGGGATAGATACGCGTGACATATCGGTATAGATATGTGTGACATCAGTATAGATATGCGTGACATATCAGTATAGATATGCGTGACATATCAGTATAGATACGCGTGACATATCGGTATAGATACGAGTGACATATCGGTATAGATACGAGTGACATATCGGTATAGATACGCGTGACATATCGGGATAGATACGTGTGACATATCAGAATAGATATGTGTGACATATCAGTATAGATACGCGTGACATCAGTATAGATACGCGTGACATATCAGTATAGATATGCGTGACGAAAACTGTGAGTATGACATATTTTCAAATGTTCTTGTTGCACCATGGGGAATGAGTTAGTGGGAGGGTTAGGTGGGGTCTGCAGGGGGTGATTTTCTTCCTGCTTTTTCTATATTGTACAATATATTATATTTATTATTTATTATTATCTTTATTGTATAATATACTATATTGTTTAGGTTGCTTTCCAGAGTGCTAGCACTCTGATTCCTACACAGGAACCTCTTGTTAAGCAGGGTTTAATGAATTCCTGTGCATTCGTTTCAATACAAAATGATCTAATGTCTATATAGAACTTGGGAAACTGTAAATGGCTATGTAATTATACCATAGAAATCATCATGTTAATTCATTCAAATAAACATTTCGACGGAAAATCAATATGTAATGTAGGACTATTGTGTTACTGCAATGAGTTGATGTCTGATTACCTACCGTGTACTGGCATATACTCTCTATGTGAAATTGATGGATGGATGAGCTTATGGGTGGTGGATGGGTTTATGGGTGGTGGTTGGGTTTATGGGTAGTTGATGAGTTTATGGGTGGTGGATGGGTTTATGGGTGGTAAATGGGCTTATGGGTAGTTGATGGGTTTATGGGTGGTGGATGGATGGATAGGTTTATGGGTGGTATCTGAATGGTTGGGTTTATGGGTGGTGAATGGATAGGTTTATGGGTGGTTGATGGGTTTATGGGTGGTGGATGGGTTTATGGGTGGTGGGTGGGTTTATGGGTGGTTTATGGGTTTATGGGTGGTGGATGGGTTTATGGGTGGTAGATGGGTTTATGGGTGGTGGATGGGTTTATGGGTGGAGGATGGGTTTATGGGTGGTGGATGGATGGATGGGTTTATGTGTGGTGGTTGGATTTATGGGTGGTAGATGGGGCTCTATGGGTATTACACAACCCACATCGGTAGCCTTTACCAGGGGTTCTCAAACCTTTTGGGTCCGGGACCCCTTTTGTGATAGCAAATTCATCAGGGACCGCCTTAGAATCAGAACACAAATCAAGTGCCATACAAATAGCTTACAGTGAGTTTTACAAGGGGTGCAACTTTCACATGTCCCCCCAAGTTTTATCATTGGAATGTGATATAAAACGAGGCAACGGTGTACTTTAGGACCATACGGATGCCTCCGATTGGTCGGGTAGGCTGTTTGGAATGTTTATGCGACTAGATAAAAAAAATATATATAATAATTATGTCCCCTTCTAAAACGAAAGTTGCGCCCCTGAGTTTTACTAAAACTTCTGCATGGCTGGATGAACCAAGTCTCGGGTTCAGGGAAAGAACATTGAAAAGGCTTGCCCCTTGGCATCTGAGAGAAAATGTAGTTTTCAAGCAAATTTCCTGCAAATCCACACATTTTGTCATGGGGCAGATATTTTTATTGTTGTTGTAGCTTTAAAGCTAATACCCTGCAATTCTACACAGTTTTCCTTCAATTACAGTGTATTTAGGCTTATGGGGGGGAATAGTATTGAATTGAAAAATGATAACTGGTGGAATACTGTGGATACCTGTATCCCTGTGAGCATCCCAGACCCATGTTGCCCAGGGTTAAGAACATAAATTGTAGATGAATAATATTAAATTGTATTGTATTGTATTACACACTTTAAAATGTAGGCCTTTTCCACGGATCCCTTGGTGAAAAGTGGTTTAATCTGTTGTTCGTCCTATTCATTAAAACACATCTATGTAAAATATATATATATATATTCACATTTACATTTGAGTAATTTAGCAGACGCTGTTATCCAGAGCGACATAAATGAGCAATTAGGGTTCAGTGCCTTGCTCAACGGCACATGGACAGATGTTTTACAGTTGTTCGGCTGATGAGACTTCAACAGCCTATTAGAGATCATACATTTGATCCTGCTGGTATTTCCAGGCCTCCTTTGGTTAAAACAGTCGGCCTACTTCCTTCACTGTCTCAGTGTCAGGGACAGGAACGGACCATCCCCGACTGGACGAAGACTAGCAAAAAGATGTGTAACCTGTATAATAAATTGAAGTGTTTCTAGATCTTTCTCATATGTGGATGGTACGTAATGATAGCCTAACGTCATCTTTGTGATTAAACACCAGACACTTTCAGTGTCACTGCCAAATAAATAATGAACTGAAATGTACCATATTCCACCAACGATTCAGCACTGATTAAATACATAAATTATGTACAGTACCTCTAAGCCATCGTCATCAACGGCTGTGGCGATTGTGAGAAAGAGGAGGTATATTTCTTTGTCCTGTGGCTGCAGCGCATCTTTCGTAACAGACCGCCGGTTGAAGAGGGTGTCGGGTTCCTGAAGTTGGCAGAGAGAGGATCTTCTAACTAACCTAACCGTCAGACGGTGTTGGGTGACGAAAACATTACTGATTAAACTTGGGAGACGTATTTTATTAAACGTGATTCGACACTTCTTCATTGGAGTTATTATTGAACTCCATCCGCCCGTCCCGCGAGACAGGTGATGTGACGGATTCCTAGTTTGGCGCGAAGAGGAGACTGTCACCTGGCAGGGCGCGCTGGGAGGAAGGACGCTGTAAAACAGAGGTGGAGACCCGCACCTGGCAGGGCGCGCTGGGAGGAAGGACGCTGTAAAACAGAGGTGGAGACCGTCACCCTGGCAGGGCGCGCTGGGAGGAAGGACGCTGTAAAACAGAGGTGGAGACCGTCACCTGGCAGGGCGCGCTGGGAGGAAGGACGCTGTAAAACAGAGGTGGAGACCGTCACCTGGCAGGGCGCGCTGGGAGGAAGGACGCTGTAAAACAGAGGTGGAGACCGTCACCTGGCAGGGCGCGCTGGGAGGAAGGACGCTGTAAAACAGAGGTGGAGACCGTCACCTGGCAGGGCGCGCTGGGAGGAAGGACGCTGTAAAACAGAGGTGGAGACCGTCACCTGGCAGGGCGCGCTGGGAGGAAGGACGCTGTAAAACAGAGGTGGAGACCGTCGCCTGGCAGGGCGCGCTGGGAGGAAGGACGCTGTAAAACAGAGGTGGAGACCGTCGCCTGGCAGGGCGCGCTGGGAGGAAGGACGCTGTAAAACAGAGGCGGAGACCGTCGCCTGGCAGGGCGCGCTGGGAGGAAGGACGCTGTAAAACAGAGGCGGAGACCGTCGCCTGGCAGGGCGCGCTGGGAGGAAGGACACTGTAAAACAGAGGTGGAGACCGTCACCTGGCAGGGCGCGCTGGAAGGAAGGACGCTGTAAAACAGAGTATCGTCCATTCGCATGTGGATTTCTGCTGTATAGGCTGCCCCATAACCAACTTTAGATAGGCTACTAGGCTGTTTGTTATTCTAGTACCCTAAAGACTTTAATAACGGCACAATGCAGCAGCCAACGGCACAACAACAACCACCACCACAAACAACAACAGATGTCCTGGACCCCACAGGTAAAGTCATGATTCAATTACCCAATGTTTCTGACCACAGCATCTGCCTTATTTCATGTATATAATGAATTGATCCAGTAATGCTGACACCCACAGCTTATAGCCTCCAATAGATGATAAAGTATTTAACTTGCTCTGCATCATCAGCAGAAAGTTTACAGCAGCGAGAATTGCACACAGTGTGAAATGGAAAGTGCAGTTAGAGATACTGTCTGTCTGTCTGTCTGTCTGTCTGTCTGTCTGTCTGTCTGTCTGTCTGTCTGTCTGTCTGTCTGTCTGTCTGTCTGTCTGTCTGTCTGTCTGGATGGATGGATGGATGGATGGATGGATGGCTATGTGTTGTTGTTGCTGTCCGTCTGTATAGATGGCTATGTGTTGTTGTTACTGTCTGTCTGTCTGGATGGCTATGTGTTGTTGCTGTCTGTCTGTCTGGATGACTGTCTGTCTGGGTGGCGGTCTGTCTGTCTGGTTGGCTATGTGTTGTTGTTACTGTCTGTTTGTCTGGATGGCTATGTGTTGTTGTTACTGTCTGTCTGTCTGGATGGCTATGTGTTGTTGTTACTGTCTGTCTGTCTGGATGGCTATGTGTTGTCGTTGCTGTCTGTCTGTCTGTCTGTCTGTCTGTCTGTCTGTCTGTCTGTCTGTCTGTCTGTCTGTCTGTCTGTCTGTCTGTCTGTCTGTCTGTCTGTCTGTCTGTCTGTCTGTTGTTGTTGCTGTCTGTCTGTCTGGATGCTATGTGTTGTCGTTGCTTTCTGTCTGTCTGTCTGTCTGTCTGTCTGTCTGTCTGTCTGTCTGTCTGGATGACTGTCTGGATGACTGTCTGGATGACTGTCTGTCTGGGTGGCGGTCTGTCTGTCTGGATGGCTATGTGTTGTTGTTGCTGTCTTCTCCTGAGTCAAACCTAGTTAGTTTGTTTGAGCTTTTCTGTCTCTAATGTCTGACTCTATGCGGACAAGAAGGTTGAGTCTATTGACAAATTCAGTGTGTGTGGTGTGTTTGTCTACATCATAAGCATGGAGTTGATTATGGTATTTCTCATCATCTCCCTTTCTCTTCTCTCTCTCTCTCTCTCTCTGTCTCTCTCTCTCCATCTCTCACGTTCTCTTTCTCTCTCTCTCTCCCTCGCTCTCTGTCTGTCTCGCGGTCCGTCTCCCTCTCTCTCTCTCTCTCTCTCACTCTCTCTGTCTCTTTCTCTCTCTCTCTCTCCCTCGCTCTCTGTCTGTCTCGCTGTCCGTCTCCCTCTCTCTCTCTCTCTCTCACTCTCTCTGTCTCTTTCTCTCCCTCTCTCTCTCTCTCTCTCTCCCCTCCCTCCCATCTCTCCAGCTCAGTATATGAAGCGCCGGAGGACAGCGTTATGGGTGACCATCTCCCTGTTGTCTCTGTCTGTTGTGGTTCTAGTGGTGGGACTGGTCTCTGCCACCCGTACCGGGAACGTGGCTGTCGCTGGATACTACCCTGGCATCACTGTGAGTCACTGGCAGCATCCCAAACTGTACCCTATTCCCTATGCAGGGCCCACTCTGGTCAAAGGAAGTGCACTGCAAAGGTAATAGGGTGCCATTTAGGACGTTACCACAGTTATCAACATAACAACAGACTGAACTCTCTCCTCTAGCACCACAGTTATCACCATAACAACAGACTGAACTCTCTCCTCTAGCACCACAGTTATCACCATAACAACAGACTGAACTCTCTCCTCTAGCACCACAGTTATCACCATAACAACAGACTGAACTCTCTCCTCTAGCACCACAGTTATCACCACAACAGCTGACTGAACTCTCTCCTCTAGCACCACAGTTATCACCATAACAACAGACTGAACTCTGTTCTCTAGCACCACAGTTATCACCATAACAACAGACTGAACTCTCTCCTCTAGCACCACAGTTATCACCACAACAACAGACTGAACTCTCTCCTCTAGCACCACAGTTATCACCACAACAACAGACTGAACTCTCTCCTCTAGCACCACAGTTATCACCACAACAACAGACTGAACTCTCTCCTCTAGCACCACAGTTATCACCACAACAACAGACTGAACTCTCTCCTCTAGCACCACAGTTATCACCACAACAACAGACTGAACTCTCTCCTCTAGCACCACAGTTATCACCACAACAACAGACTGAACTCTGTTCTCTAGCACCACAGTTATCACCATAACAACAGACTGAACTCTCTCCTCTAGCACCACAGTTATCACCACAACAACAGACTGAACTCTCTCCTCTAGCACCACAGTTATCACCACAACAACAGACTGAACTCTCTCCTCTTGCACCACAGTTATCACCATAACAACAGACTGAACTCTCTCCTCTAGCACCACAGTTATCACCATAACAACAGACTGAACTCTCTCCTCGAGTGGAAAGTCAATAATCTTTGTAAATAAAGTGTAACCCGTTCTAAACCTCTTCCCCTCTCTCTCTTTCTCCAGCTGAGTTTCGGAGCGTTCTTGGGGATCGTTGGAATTAATTTGCTAGAGAATCGAAGACCCATGGTGAGTCTTTA
The DNA here is from genome assembly GCF_901001165.1 of Salmo trutta. Lineage (NCBI taxonomy): Eukaryota > Metazoa > Chordata > Actinopteri > Salmoniformes > Salmonidae > Salmo > Salmo trutta. Next base: position 11,043,388 of record NC_042995.1, on the reverse strand, counting down.
ACCCTTACCCCTAACCTGACATTAACCCTTACCCCTAACCTGACGTTAACCCTTACCCCTAACCCTAACCTGATGTTAACCCTTACCCCTAACCTGACGTTAACCCTTACCCCTAACCCTAACCTGACGTTAACCCTTACCCCTAACCCTAACCTGATGTTAACCCTTACCCCTAACCCTTACCCTTAACCCCAAACTGACGTTAACCCTTAACCCTAACCCCTTACCCCTAACCCTTAACCCTAACCTGACGTTAACCCTAACCCTTACCCCTAACCTGACATTAACCCTTAACCCTAACCCCTAATCCCTTACCCCTAACCTGACATTAACCATTAACCCTAACCCCAACCCCTAATCCCTTACCCCTTACCCCTAACCCCTAACCTCTAAACCCTAACCCTTACCCCTAACCTCTAAACCCTAACCCTTACCCCTAACCTCTAACCCTTACCCCTAACCTCTAAACCCTAACCCTTACCCCTAACCTCTAACCCTTACCCCTAACCCTAACCTCTAACCCCTAACCCTTGCTCCTAACCCTAACCTCTAACCCGTAACCCTTACCCCTCACCCGTAACCCTAAACTCTAAGCCTTACCCCTAACCCTAACCTCTAACCCCTAACCCGTAACCCTTACCCCTATCCCCTAAACTCTAACCTGTCACCCTTACCCCTAACCTCTAACCCCCAACCTCTAACCCGTAACCCTAACCTCTAACCCCTAACCCATAACCCTTACCCCAACCCTAACCTCTAACCCGTCACCCTTACCCCTAACCCTAACCTCTAACCCTAACCCGTAACCCTTACCCCTATCCCCTAAACTCTAACCCGTCACCCTTACCCCTAACCTCTAACCCTAACCTCTAACCCGTAACCCTAACCTCTAACCCCTAACCCATAACCCTTACCCCTAACCTCTAACCTGTAACCCTTACCCCAACCCTAACCTCTAACCCGTAACCCTTACCCCAACCCTAACCTCTAACCCGTAACCCATAACCCTTACCCCTAACCTCTAACCTGTAACCCTTACCCCAACCCTAACCTCTAACCCGTAACCCTTACCCCAACCCTAACCTCTAACCCGTAACCCTTACCCCAACCTCTAACCCGTAATCCTTACCCCTAACTCTAACCTCTAACCCTTACCCCTAACCTCTAACCCCTAACCCTAACCTCTAACCTCTAACCCTAACCTCTAACCCCTAACCTCTAACCCCTAACCTCTAACCTCTAACCCCTAACCCTAACCTCTAACCTCTAACCCCTAACCCCTAACCTCTAACCCCTAACCCCTTACTCTAACTCTAACAGGATTCCCATGTCTGCCACTTTGGCATTTGTAAACATGAAGGCACAGAACAGTAGGTAACAATATGGGGATGTCATTACCTTGCCTTCCTATTGATGGGACATCAAATCAACAATACACAGGTTATGTTACCAACATCATGAGTTTAGAAAACAGTTTATAGCAGAGGGCCATTTCTGAGCCTTCGGCAAATTAGATTAGTGTTCTACTGTAATGTTCCCGGTCAATGCACATGATTGGACGTGTGGTCAGGGAAGTGAATGTGATTGGCTTAGAGCTCGGGTGAGAACACAGGAAATTGTGTTAGTATTGGATGAAGCATTAGGATGACAGAAACCTCTCCGAAAGGGACACAGTGTGCCATGGAGGCACCGCTCGGCCCCCTGGGTATCAGTGACTCTACCTAGATCTTTCTAGGTTAGTCATTTATTTAACAGGTCTGTCTGGTGTCATGTATCTGGTTGGATCACCATGTCTTCCTCTACAACTCACTGTATACTGGATCCATTGTAGGTTATAGAGGAACTGTATACTGGATCCATTGTAGGTTATAGAGGAACTGTATACTGGATCCATTGTAGGTTATAGAGGAACTGTATACTGGATCCATTGTAGGTTACAGAGGAACAGTATACTGGATCCATTGTAGGTTACAGAGGAACAGTATACTGGATCCATTGTAGGTTACAGAGGAACAGTATACTGGATCCATTGTAGGTTACACAGGAACTGTATACTGGATCCATTGTAGGTTACAGAGGAACAGTATACTGGATCCATTGTAGGTTAAAGAGGAACAGTATACTGGATCCATTGTAGGTTACACAGGAACTGTATACTGGATCCATTGTAGGTTACAGAGGAACTGTATACTGGATCCATTGTAGGTTACAGAGGAACAGTATACTGGATCCATTGTAGGTTATAGAGGAACTGTATACTGGATCCATTGTAGGTTATAGAGGAACTGTATACTGGATCCATTGTAGGTTATAGAGGAACTGTTTACTGGATCCATTGTAGGTTATAGAGGAACTGTATACTGGATCCATTGTAGGTTACAGAGGAACTGTATACTGGATCCATTGTAGGTTATAGAGGAACTGTATACTGGATCCATTGTAGCTTACAGAGGAACTGTATACTGGATCCATTGTAGGTTACAGAGGAACAGTATACTGGATCCATTGTAGGTTACACAGGAACTGTATATTGGATCCATTGTAGGTTA